>NC_077228.1:217142869-217369829 GCF_027887165.1 Monodelphis domestica | reverse complement strand
GAAAGAGAGAGAGAGAGGGAGGGAAGGGAGAGAGAGAGAGAGAGAGAGAGAGAGACGAGAGAGAGAGAGAGAGAGAGAGGAGAGAGAGAGAGAGAGAGACCCCACCCCCCAGGGATTGGCACCTGGAGAGCAATGAGTCATTAGGTCAGAGCAGTGACCATGATGTCCTGGGATGAAGTGGGTAGGAGTAGGGGGGAAGAGACTAGGCGAAACGACATGTACTAAGGTGACTCACATTTGGGCACAGGGGATGAATGTTCAGGTCTCTTGTCCTCAGGGCCAGTCATTCTCACCATGAGGTCATCCTTGTCACCACACAGAGCCCTCATTCTGTCCTTCTTTCTCCCAATGGTCCTCCTTCCCACTCACCCTCCCTACATCTCTGCTATTAACCACAGTGGGGCAGATTCTGTATTCTAGTCTTGAATTTCAACTTCTCCCCTGGAACCTCAGTTTCTCTAACTATAACTATATGGACATCATAACCACAGCTCTGACCTCTCTCACAAAGGTATCTAAAGCTATTGATGAGATTATCACAGATAGAGGCAGAAGGGATTAAAGAATAATTAAATCTAAGATTCACAGAAATCATGAATCTTCATCTAAATTTCCCCCAAATGTGGCTATACAGGCTTTGCTTAATGAGCTCCAATGACAGAGAATTCACTGTCTCCTGAGGTAATCTATTCCTCTTTTAACAATAGTATTTGTATAATGATATATGTATATATGTATAGTTTATTCATGCAATCCTCACAATAATCCAATAGGATAGGTGCTATTATTATCCCCATTTGACAAATGGAGGAAACTAAGGATAGGAGAGGTTAAGTGACTTGCCCAAGATCACACAAAAAAGTAAGTATCTGGGGACAGCTGTGGATGGAGTGGTCAGAAATTAAAGTAAGACAGATATTTGTGTGATTGAAAGAAAGGCTTACCTCTTAATTACCAAGGCAGTGGATAGAGTCCTGGACTTGGAGTTAGGAATTCAAATACTGCCTCAGATTTGTTGTTGTTCAGTCGTTTCAGTTGTGTCTGACTCTTTGTGACCCCATTTGGGATTTTTTTTTGGTAAAGATACTAGAGTGGTTCACCATTCCCTTCCACAGCTCATTTTACAGAGGAGGAAAAAGAGGCAAACCAGGTTAGGTGACTTACCCAGGGTCACACAACTAGTAAATATCTGAGGATGGACTTGAACTCAGATCTTCTTGACTCTAGGCCCAATGTTTCATCCATTATAAATGGCCTAAATATAAGATTGTTCAGGGATAAGCAAAAACATATATAAATACAAAGTAAATCACATTAACTTGACAGAGTTTTGAGCTCAAAGCCAAGTTCTAGATTCAAATCTGCTTCCAATACTATGTGACCCTGAGCAATTCCCTTTAAATATATATGTATAAAATATATCTGTGCCTCAGTTTCCTCATCTGTAAAACATGAACTGTAATACCTTTCCATCATCCAAGGTTGTTGTGAGGTACAAATGGCATAAAATATATAAGCATTTTGTGAGGCGTACAAATGTTAGTGATTATCATGAATATTATTACTCTACAGCTCCTGAAATGTGGATAATATAAGTATGAGCTACTTTGCCATCTGTCTCTGACAGCCAGGACCCCATGAGGAGAAGAGTCACTTTAAGCTTTAAATTTCAATTAGGTAAATCTTCTAGAAGACAAAATACTTGTGGAACTGTAAGAATACACTCAAGAAAGAAAAATCATGACCTCAGCAGGAAGAATCTGAAAATGAGCTTTGCGCCTCAGTCTCTCCCTTCCTTTCATCAAATTTTCCAAGGACACTACCATATTCTCCAAGTGTCACTCCAGGTGGAGACGCCCCGAGGAAAGCTTTAGGTGCTACTGAGTCGCTATAACTGGGACCCTTCCTAGGAGGGGAGCAAAAATTCCCTGAAACAAATGCACTAGACATGGCTCCCTTAGAGGTAGGTGGTTTTCAAGATGCTCATTATCATAAAGGACATTTATCAAGAAACTCACTTTCCAAGCTAAAAACACTCTGCAGAGAATCACTCTAACTTGGCTTATGAACAAACAAGTCAAAAAAAAACCCTCCACAAATACTGACTCAGATGAGCAGGTAGGTGGTACCGCAGATAAGAGTTCTGGGTCTGAAGTCAGGAAGATGAGTGGAACCCTGGACAACTCATTTAACCTTGTAGGCCTCAGTTTCCTCATCTGTAAAATGAGCTAGAGAAGGAAATGGCAAACCACTCCAGTAACTTTGCCAAGAAAATCCCAAATGAGGACAATGACAGAAATAACTGAACAAAAGGAAGAAAACTTTTTGGATCTTAAGACTAACTCTTACTTCTTCCATATTCTGAACTCTGTTTAGCCAAAGGTCTCTAATGGGTAAGAAAGACATGATTTCATGGGTTTCCCCAGTTCTCCAGTTCTACAAAGAATGAACCAAAATCTTCCATTTCTACTGGAGGAGGGAAAAAAGTAGGGATCAAGAGAAGGATAGTGATGGGAAAAGTTGGGAGATTATATTCAGGGAAATCTCTATAAAGGGCCAAAGGAGGAAGACTTCCATTATCTGACTAGGACAGCAACCATCAACAGTGGTTAGTTTTAGTCTACTGATGGCCTAATGAGGCTACTGTAATTAGTGGTGGCATTGTACCCCAACTTGAGAGGCGGTGGCAGAAGGGACAGAGTAGACCAGTCTCGGAGTCGAGTTCTGCCTCTGACACATACTAGTTGAATGCCCATATCACTTAACCTTCATATTAATGCTCTTATAGCAAAATCTATAAAAAAATCTATGTTATAGAGGAATTGCTGAGCTGCATAAAGGAAGGGAATAATTACAATGGGCATTCTTCATGATGCTAAAATCATAGTTGTAGACAAGTCAACAAAAAAGAGATTAACTTATCCCTACCATTTCTACCAGTAGATTTTCCCCTTTTCTCTAAGTGGTGCAGTGGATAGAGTGCTGGGCTTAGAGTCCAGAAAACCTGAGTTCAATTTCAGACTCATATATTCACTGTTTGTATGATGCTGAGCAAGTCACTTCACCTGTTTGCCTCAGTTTCCCCATTTGTAAAATTAGAATAAAAATAGCACCAACCTCCCAAAGCTGTTGTGAAAATCAGATGATTGTAAAGCACTCAGCACTGTGCCTGACACATAGCATTATTAAAATGTTTGCTATTACTATTGTTATTATTATTTCTTTCTGCCTCTCCCTTACTCCTTCTTTTCTTTCTCCTTTGTTTATCCCTTGAAGGGGGAAAAAAAGGAGAAAGCTCCCTTTCTCTCCTGTCTATGCCCTAAGCTAGCCAGTGGGAATCGCAGACATTGCTTAACTTCACTAGTGGCATTCAGGGTTAGAGAATTTAGTGACACCTGTTTTGGGGCTATGAGGCCAGGTTGCCATGGGTGGAGGCCCTTGTCTGGGAAGTCAAACCTCCCAGGGTTTAATCATCAGGAAATTACATCATTGATTCCAACCAACCAGCACATGCCAGTAGACTGGCCCTAACCACTATTACTAACAGCTAACTTCATTCCATTCTAATTTAAAGGATCCTGGGCAGAGGAAGCACCAGTGCTCCTTGGTCAATCTCTACAGCCTCTTCCATTGTGTCTTCCCCTCACAGCCTCATTGTTCACATTTGCCTGAGCTATGGTAGAATAGAAAAGAATGCTGGGATGAGGAATCTAAGAGTCAGGGATTGACTTCCACCTTGAATTCTACCTCTACAACTTAGTAGCTGGATGACAAGTCATTTGACTATTTTGATAAACAACACAATGTATTGGTTCCCAGGCAGAAGAGCGGTCATGGCTGGACTATGAGGATTAAGTGACTTTTCCAGGATCACACAGCTAGGAAGTGCCTTTGGCCAGATATAAGTCCAGGACCTGCTACCTCTAGACCTGGCTCCCAATCCACCAAGATGACCCTGATTTAACATTTAATTAATATTTAATCTACATACCTTTGTTTCTCTACCTATAGAATGAGAACCAATAAGACCAGCTGTATCATCTATCAACTTTCCAGAGTTCTTGTAGGGCTCAAATGGGAAATGTGTCTACAAAATGCTTTTCTAATTACAAAGCTCTCCATAAATGCAAGCTATTGTTATTGTAAGTATTACTTTCTTTACAGATGCCCTTTCATGTGTTGTGGAGGTGGCAGAAGGGTATATATGAGGGAAAGAGGTGGTGGTGGCTGCCCTTACTCAATCTTTGGTTCACCTTGGAGAAGAAAGTAGACTAAGGATAATGCTGTTATCATGAAAGCAGCAACCGTGACTTGTTTGGAAATCCCCTTGGAATCATTCATTAACTCTTCTGTCCTCCTCCTCCCTGACCCTACCCTGCCCCCCCCCACACACACACCTAGGCAGCCAACAAATCCCCAAAAGAAGATCTCAAAGAGACATTTTCCCTCTTGAACCATCCCACAGGCACTTCGTCAGCACCATCCATGGAACAGCCATGGGGTAGAAAATTCTATACTTGGTGCTACGTGGTAGGGAAGGGAAAGAGATATAAAAGGAACCAAAGATAAGGTCACTGTTCTCCAGAAGGCAGCTGGAAAGACAGAACAAGCATACATGCATGGAATCATGGAGGAACATATTTACAGAATTCTTATCAATCCCCATAAATTCACTACATACAAACTGAGTCACACATTGCTGAGGTAATACCTTCTAAAAAACTAATTAGCCAGGTGAGGTCTTCTCGTAAAAGGTGAGCTTTGAAATGTTTAATTAAAGTAGTGAGGGTGAAGCAGTTAGGTGGCTCAGTGAATAGAGAGCTAGAATCTGGAGATGGGAGGGTCCTGGGTTCAAATGTGGCCTTAGAGACTTCTTAGCTGTATAACCGTGGGCAAGTCACTTAACCCCCATTCCTAAGCCCTTACTGCTCTTCTGTCTTAGAACCACTGGATTCTTAAGACAGAAGGAGAGGTCTGGTGAGAGTATTATAGATAGCAAGTTGTAGGTAGGAAGTGCCTAGCAAATAAGCTTGAGATTTTGTACCCACAATTACTGAAAAATGAGGTTTGTGGGACATGGAGTAATGGGCACCCAAGTGGCTCTGTAGATAGAATACCAGCGTCTAGAGTTAGGAAGACTCATCCTCCTGAGTTCAAATCTGGCCTCAACCACTTCTTAACTCTGTGACTCTGGACACATCACTGTTGGCCTTAGTTTCCTCATCTGTAAAATGAACTGGAAGAAATGGCCCACCATGCCAGTATTTTTGACAAGAAAACCCAAAACAAGGTCATGAAGAGTCAGATATGCCTCAGAAATGACATGGGGAGACACGCTTCCATATGCCAGACTAAGCATATTGGATCAACAGACAATAGGAAAATATATGCTTAACCAAGGTACTGATATAATGAAAACTGAATTTGAGAAAGGTATTTGTGGAAGCCTTATATAGAAATAATTAAGTGGTGGTGAATGAAGAGGAGCTGAAAATTCAGAAAGGAATTGTAGAAGGCTGGACAGTGGATAGAGTGCCAGGCCTGGAGTCCCGAAGACCTTTTTTCCTGAGAACAAATCCAGCCTCAGACACTCACTAGCTGTGTGGTCCTGGAAAAGTCACTTAACCCTGTCAACCTCAGTTTTCTTATCTGTAAAATAAGCTGTAGAAATAAATTGCAAATCACTCCAGTATTTTTGTCAAGAAAATCCAAAATAGGGTCACAAAGAATTGGGCATTGCTGAAAAGGACTGAACAACAACTGCAGAAGGCTGCTGAGATATTCCAGGGAACTAAGATTGAAACAATGGATCTAAAGAGGAAGGGATAGATCCAAGAAATATTGAAGACAATGAAATGGTAAGACTCCATGTTGAATTAGATGGGACAATGCAAAACTACCAAGTATTCCTTGGTCATGCAAAAGGAATGAGACAAGTAGTGAAATGGAAGAGTTAAAACAAATCCATCCAGGTTCTGGCCTTCCAATTAATTAAGAAGGCACATTATAAAAGATGCAGGAATGAAACCCACAGTTCTGACCTAAAGCTACAGAGCAAGTGCTGTAGACTAAGAATTGGCATACTATTTATCCAGTCTTTGCCACTGAAGATCTCGCCCCTCTCCATCCTGAGGACCAAACTTAATTCAATATAACTCAAGAATGTCCAGAGAGGGGGCAGCTGGACGGCTCGGTGGATTGAGAGCCAGGCCTAGAGAGGGAGGTCCTAGGTTCAAATCTGACCTCAGACACTTCCCAGCTGTGTGACCCTGGGCAAGTCACTTAACCCCCATGTGTAGCCAATACACAGTATTGACTCCAAGATGGAAGGTAAGGGTTAAAAAAAAAAAAGAATATCCAGAGATCCTCTCTGGTCTCACAGAAAACTCTTCCTTCTTGAAAAGGAGAATATGCAAAGAGGTAGATTCTTTTTTAAAAAATTTATTGATTCTAAGGAAGAAGAGTAATAATGATTAGGCAATGGCAGCTTAGTGACTTGCTAGAATTCACACAGCTGGGAAGTATCTGAGGCCACATTTGAATCCAGGACCTCCTGCCTCTCTATCTACTGAGCTACCCAGCTGCCTTCAAAGAATAGATTCTTGACCAATATAGGGGAAAATAAATGATTTCTTAATTCTAAGAGGAAAAAATGAACACCTTGCTTTAAGAAGAAATTGAACAGCTTGCTTTATGAAGTAATGAGTTCAGGGGCAGCTAGGTGGCTCTATGGATAGCCAGGTCTAGAGAGAGAGGAGGTCCTGGGTTCAAATTTGGCCTCAGATATGACTGCATAAGTCATTTAAACCCAGTTCCAGCTCTTCACACTCTTCTGTCTTGATACTTAGCAGCAGTTTTAAGGTAGAAGGTAATGGTGTTTGTTTGTTTTTTAAAGAAGTAATGAGTTCCCCATCACGATACAGTTGATCAATAAGCATTTATTAAAACAAATATTTCTTAAGCCCTTATTCTGTGCCAGGCATTGTACTAAGTGCTAGGGACACATAAAAAAGAAAAAAGAATAGTTCTTACCCCTGAGGAAGCTTACATTTTAGTGAGGAAGATAACAGAGAGATAACTATATTGTAAAACCTTTACATTATATAATAACTATTTATGTAATAATACACTTCTATATGTATATATAAAATATATCCAGAGTTGCCCAAAAGTCTTCTGAAAGGGAGAGGCTTTGTTAGGGATATTGTTATGAGGATTCTATTCGGGTACAGACAGAACTAGACTATCTCTTTCAACTTGGATATTCTTTTGAAGGTATCAGATGGAATCTCCTTAACCTAAGAGTAAATTCTAAATGATTGGAAATGACCCATCTAAGTTCTCTAGCAAGTTCTAAATAGCAGTTCCAAAATCTCTGTGACTCAGAACTGGATTCTTAGATTAGAAGATGGTTCAGCCAGGCATAGAAAGCAAAATGATCCAAGTGAATCAGTAACACTTAAAAATAAAAAACCAAACCCCCTACTTTGTGTCTTAGAACCAATACCAAATATCAGTTCTAAGGCAGAAAAGTGGTAAGAGCTAGACATTTGGGGTTAAGCGACTTGCTCAGGGTCCCACTGCTAAGGAAGTAAGTGTCTGAGATCAGATTTGAACCCGGGTCCTCCTGACTCCAAGCCTCAAGCTCTATCCATTATGCTACATAGATGCCCCTTGAATTATTAATACTTTTTTTTACAAATAGCCTCTTTCCAGAAATTCTCTTTACTGCCAAACAGCAAGATACTCTGACATTCATTTTTTCAGAGTTAAGGATGATGACGAAAAAGGCTCAAATTGAAGTAGCCAGAGTCTTAAAAGATAGAAACAATAAAGGGGATAGCAAACCTTATTCCCATGTGTAAGAGTTTCAGTTGTATCCATCATCTTTTGGATTAAAGTATACTTTCTGTCACCTCTGCCACAATCTTCTGACTTCATCTGGAAAAATAAGAAAACATGGGAATTACACAAAGACACTGAGTAACAAAAAACAAAAATCCATCTACAAATTAAACTATGGAAGATATGATCCACCTTGACAAAGAAATGGCAGCTTAATGGTTTTAAGAATGGAAAGGAAACAAATTCAGTTTTTGAATCAGTAGGTCTTAGAAAATATGGTTATTCATTATACAGCAGGAATTGAAATCCTATTGTAAAATGTAAATCCTTCTTCAATGTAAAATGTAAAATTCAAATGTAAAATCCTCTTACTTTACATTCAACCTATAAATTATTCTCACTTTACCTGTTCCAAATGCAAAATCATTCCTTCACCAGAAGGAACATAATACCTCAAGCTCAGCTATGCAACACTAGGGACCTGAAGATGCATATTTAAATATGGTGGGGTTAGGCAGCCTTCACAAGAAGGAACAGACACATCCCCTGGATCTCCAGCACTCCCCAATCAAACCAGTTCCTTATCCATATAGTCTGAAAAACTAAGATACCATTGCTATTGAAGAAATTCATTTTTACTCATTTTGTTTATTCGTGTTTTATTTATTGTTTTTTATTTTACATCTCAGTATTTCCAGATTTACTCTACTCTTACCCCCCATCCATGGAGCCCACCCTTATAATAAAGAAATATAGTTAAGTAAAACTACCTGATTCAGTCAGACAATGTACACAACATTGTGTCTCCTTAAGTCCTTCTACTGAAAGGATAGATACCTTCCTTCCTCTCATTTCTTCTCCAAGATCAAGAATGGTCAGTATAATTACTTAACATGGGACTTTCTTTTAGTCATTTTTTTCATTCTATTTTTTTTAATCTATTGTGTTTCTTGTCCTGCTGATTCTGCTTCCTTCACCATGCAACAATTCAAGTAAGTCTTCCCATGTTCCTCTGAATTGCTTTTATTTATTCACTTCTTATAGTGATAATCATTTAATATTCCATGGGATTTATATACCACAATTTCTGTATCCATTTGGCAATCAATGGATAGTATTTTATTTGAGTTTTTTACCACCACAAAATTTTCTCCTATAATTTTGGAGGGGGGGTGTAGCATTTACCTCTGCCTTTGAACTTCTGATTTAAAAAGGATCAATAATGAATTGATTTTCTCAGACAATTCTAATTATTTTCCAGAATGATTGGTCCCATTTTCAGTTCCATAAACAATAAAATAATGTGCCTATTTTCCCATGACCTGTCTAATACTGACTATTTTCATCTTTTGTATCTTTGTCAATTTTTACGATGTGAGATGAAACCACAGTTGTTTTGACTTGCATTTCTCCTATTATTAGTTATTTGAAGTGATCATTTATATATCCATTATTAGCCTATATATTTTCTTTAGAAAATTATTTCTATCCTTTGACCATTTATCTATTGGGGAAAAGTTCTTTTACTTACACATTTATGGTAGTTCCATATATATCTTGACTTTTTAAAATACTTTTAAGTACAGTTTAATTTATAAACTAAGAAAAGTGATGTAATGAATAAAGACTAGACTCAAGAGCAAGGGAAGTCTGAGTTCAATTCCCATCTCTGATACAAATTGGCTATGTGACTATGGGCAAATCATTTACTTCTTGGTGCTCTAGGTCAGAGTCCAACTTGGCCCTCAAAACCCCCAAGTGCCACCTGAGCCAGATTAAAATGCAATAGGGAAATGTTAAACAAAATAAATAGAAATTACAATATAATGTAAATAGTGGTCATTTGTGGTTTTCTAAATCAATATATTCTGGCAGGGATCTGTTTTCTATTTGAATTTGGCACAACTGTTCTAGGTATCTCTCCAAAAAATATAAGTTGTAAGGAAGGTGCTAACCTGCACTGACAGAGGGAATTTCCTCATCTAGGAGTTCCCTATATGCCAGTGAAATCACAGGTCTTTTCCTTATTCCTATTCCTCTAAACTAAGACAGAAATGGACTGATAAATCAGCTGGGCTGAGGTAAATATCATGAAATAACAGATTAAGAGCTGAAAAGGACCTTGAAGATCACTACTAGTCCAATCTTTTATTTTTACAGATAACAAAACTGAGATCCAGAAACATAATAATTTGCCTAATGTCACCCACTAATCTGTAGCAGAGTAAGACTGTAATTCAGGGTGGTTGTTATTGTTGTTGATTTTTTTAAAAACTAGATTCTATGCTATTTCTACTATGCAGTGGTTACCTCTATAGCTCTGGGGTGATCACGTGTCTTAAGAGATTAGCATTATCCAGACCTGATTAGAGGCCCTCCCACTTCTCTCTTCCTTCTTGTATACAAACCAAAAGATGCAAATCTCTCCCAGAGAGGATGAGCAAGATCAGCACCCACAGGCCTCTGGACTCAGTTTCTGCCAGTCTTGCCTGTTCTAGAAGTGAAGAGTCCGACTGACTCAGCCCTGGACACTTCACCACAAAAGCTCTGCTAAGACCACCCTGGAGAGGTCCATCCCTGTTCTCCCAGCATCAGAAGTCAGAGCCAGTCATGGTGGCTCCTGCAGGCCACTTGCCCCAATATAGCACACCAGATGCCAGACCTCAGAGGGATCCCAGCGACCTAAAAAAACAAGTTCAGCTCCCCAAGTCCTTCGACAACAATAACAACAACCCCCCCTCCTCCAACACACACACACACACACACCCCTCCACCCTGCTGGCATTCCCTCCCCAATATCTCATAAATAATTGTGAATCACACACCACCTAGTGGTTCATGATTCAAATACAAAAGAAAAACAAAAACAAAAAACAAAAATAAGTAAATACCAAACTTTGGCTAAGATGGATCTGCTCTTTAAAAAAAAATGTAGGAAATGGTCTGCTGGGTAAAGACCCAAGAATAAATACATTCATAGAGCCATCGCAGGTTTCCCATTCCTCAGGACACACCAAAGCACAAAGTCTAGTGGTATTTATTAAGGATGGCAGTGACAGAAGGGGAGAAGATATGTGGGGAACTGGTAGCTATTAAAAAGGAAACTTTCTAAGACTCATTTAATAGATTCAAAAGGGTGGAGGGGATCAATTCCTACCAGTTTCCCTCAAGTCACTGTAATACCAAACCACTGGACAAAGTTTCCAAAGAGTGCTCCCATTTCCCCTAAACTTCTAAAAGCACAGGTTGTTCCATAAGCCCAGGAAAACACCCTGCTTGGTCTTCTCCTATACCATGCCCCTCAGTCCGATCCACCTTCCCTTCAGTTTTCTATTCCCAGCACTTTTACAAGCCTTT
The DNA here is from genome assembly GCF_027887165.1 of Monodelphis domestica. Lineage (NCBI taxonomy): Eukaryota > Metazoa > Chordata > Mammalia > Didelphimorphia > Didelphidae > Monodelphis > Monodelphis domestica. The sequence goes on along the minus strand of NC_077228.1, from coordinate 217,358,627 downwards.
TCCTTAAGCAAATTAGATTGGAGCCTTGGCACTTTTTTGGGTCTCTTTCTGATTAGTCATTAGCCAAGAAAATATGTCCCTTCATTAGTTTGTTGAAAAGCTCACTCTGGCAACTGCACAAAGAGGGAGGGAAATGCTGAAGACCAAATTCTCTCTCTCTCCTTCTCTCTCTCCCCCTTCCTCCCTTACTCTCTCTATGTCTCTCTCCCTCTTCCCTCTGTCTCTCTTTCTGTCCATCTCTCTCTCTCTCTCCCTGTGTCTCTCCCTTCCTCCCACCTCTCTCTTTTTCTCCATCTCTCTCATCTTCTCTTCCTCCCTCCCCCCTCACCTACTTCCTCTTCTTCCTTCTCCTCCTCTCCTCTCTTTTCCTTCCTCTCTCTCACTCTCACCCATTTTCTTTTTTTTGTCTATCTTTCTGTCCCGTCTGTCTATCTATCTCTCAGCCCCCTGGAGCAGAAAAGCCCAACACACATCACTCCCAGCCCTATAAAAGATAATTATACAATCTGATCTGGCAAATTAGCCCAGCTAAACAGTCTAATTCTCACAATGAATTCCAGGGTTGGAACAGCAGGTAAAATTAACCTGAATTTTTATTGGGACATGCCTCAGGGTCAGGATTAGGGCTTTCTGTTGAGACAGGGTAGAAGGGGCCTCCCTCTTCCATTATACCCTGGTTGTAGCCTTTAGAGGGGCAACTGGTACTAGAGGGTTCTCTCTGGCCCTCCATCCCAACTCAACTTACAACTGAACAGGCAACTAAGTGAAGTAGTAAAAAATAAAGAATTCTACCTTAAGGTAAACAAGCCAAAAAAAAAAAACAAGTTAGCTCATCCCAAACCTCATAATTCAACAGTAGACATTTACCTGATACAAGATAAACAAAAGGCCATTGGCATTCCCAGATGGCAATTTACCCTCCTAATTGCACTAGTATAACAATGTAATATTTGCTCAGAGAGAAACACAAACACATACACATTTCTCTACATACATATATACATGAACTTAACCTCCTTTTTTTCATCTTTAAGAATTCTTCCAAGAGAATATATTTGTTAACCGCATGTCATTGCCCATCTCCTTAGCTCATTAAATAGCTAGATCACCTAAGAATTGTTGCCAGAAGGAATCCGTAGCCTTTATGAATACTGATGATAAAATCTGACTGGAAGAGATAAAAAAAGAAATTCTTTTCAAAATAACTACAGAAGGGTCAGTTAGGTAGCAAAATGGATAAGGCACCAAGCCTAGAGTCAGGAGGATCTCGGTTCAAATCTGGTCTCAGATGCATCCTAACTGTAAGACCCTAGGCAAGTCACTTAACTTCAAATGCCTAGCCTTTACCACTCTTCTGCCTTAGAATCAATACTTAGCAGGGTTTTTTAAGAGGCTTTAAAAAATAGCTGCAAAATATAAATAACATCCAGACATTCCGTAAGAATTAAATTAATATCCAATAACTCTAGTATATTTTATAAGATTTATTAATAATCACTTGAAGTAGAGGGAATAGAAAGAACAAAAGTAAAAACCTAAGTAAAGAGAAGTTTTCCCAACCACATTAGCAGAAGAAAGAGCGAGGGTGGGGTTACAGAAATTTTTATATCCAAAATATAAGGACATAACGTGAGGACAAAAGTGGGTTTCTGGGAAATGGAGTCTTGGGGCACAAAATTCTAATTACATAATCCACTTACCATGTAACCATGAAACATTCTTTACAGAAATAAAGACAAATATAACTAATTAGAGATACCAATTGATTATGGCTCAACAATGTCCACATAATAAAAATTGGCATTACTACCTAAATTAATTTACTTATTCAGTGCCATATGAACCATATGAATCAAACTACCCAAGGATTACCTTATAATGCTAGAACAAATTAGAATAAAAATCATCTGGAGAAACAAAAGATTAAGAATCCCATGGTAAATAATGAAGAAAATTTTGAAGTACTCTAAGAGTACCATCTTCGATATTATTTGATACTGGATAAAAGAAAAAATGAAGATCAATCTATGAACAAAATTAAGTATGCAAGACCCATAAGGCAATCACACTTAGTAAGAAAGTGTTCAATAAACCCAAGAATCCCAACTCCTGGAATAAGGACTCACTCACTATACAACAAAACTCATGGAAAAACTGGAAAATAGTCCAGCAGAAACCAGATTAATCCAGATGCTTCATATCATATGCCACAATAAGCTCAAAACGACTATATCATGACATATATCATATCAATGACAAATGACATGTGACTATTATGACAAATGACATATCAGTGACTATACAAGGTCATAACTAAAATTTGAGGAGCAAGGATGGAGAGAGTTTTCACAACTGGGGCTGACTAAGCACCCAATAAAGATAATAGGAGACAAAACAGATTAATCTGATTCCATACAATGTAAAAAGTTTATCACAAACCTAATCAATTCATTTAAAATTAGAAGGGAAGCAGTTAACTAGGGGAAAAAATCTTAGTAAATTCCTCTGTTAAGGGTCTAATAATCAAGGCATATGGGGAGTTGGGATATAAGAAATGAACCATTTTCCAATAGATAAATGGTCAGCAGATAAGAACACACAGTTCCCAAAAGAAAAAGAAGCTATCAGCAAAGATACAAAAAAAAAGTTTCAAATTCCTAATTATAAGCAATTCTTAATTGAGACAGTTCACAGATTCTAACTCATATTCATCAGATTGGCAAAGATGACCAAAAATAGGCAATAACTAGTGTTTGAGCAGATGTAGAGGGACAAGCAAACTAATTATACATTTTTGGGGAAGCTCTGAATTCATCAAAACATTTTGGAAATCCATTTGAACATCTACCCCCAAAAGTCACTAAACTGTACCTTTAAACTTATCAATGCCACTCTCAGGCACATGCCCCAAAGGAAAGAGTCCAACCATATGAACAAAAACATTGACAGCAGCAATTTTTACTGATGGAAAAAAAACTCCACAAGTTAGGGAATGAAATAGTTGAACAAATTGTTATATTAATTTTATGAATTATTATTCTGTCTTCTCAATGAGTGGAGGAAAGTCTAGAGGGAGAAAATTTGGAACTCAAAATATCAAAAAAAGAATGTTGAGAAAAAGAAATGAAAAAATTTATTCTGTTTTAATAAATGACCACAGGAAACTAGGTGGCACAGTGGATAGAGCACCAGGCCTAAAGTTATGAAGATTGATCTTCCTGAGTTCAAATCTGGCCTCAGATACTCACTAGTTGTGTGATCTGAAAAAAGTCACTTAAACCTGTTGGCCTCAATATCTTCATCTGTTAGATGAGGATTACACCAGAAATGCAGGGCTGGTTTACTATTATGAAAACTATCAGCAATATTGATATTGACCATATTAATAGCCAAACTAACAGAAATCACATGATTATCTCAATAGATGCAGAAAAAGTCTTTGACAAAATACAATACTCATTCCTATGAAAAACACTAGAAAAACACTGGAATAAATGGAATAAATTCCTCAAAAAAGATAAGTAGTATATACCTAAAACCTTCAACAAATATAATCTGCAATGGGGATAAGTTAGAAGCCTTCCCAATAAGATTAGGGGTGAAGCAAGGATGCCCATTATCACCTCTATTATTTAATATTGTATTGAAAATGCTAATGTTAGCAATTAGGGAGGGGAAAAGAAATTGAAGGAATTAAAGCAGACATTGAGGAGACTAAACTATCACTCTTTCCAGATCATGTGATATATACTTAGAGAATCCTAGAGAATCAACTGAAAAATCAGGTGAAATAATAACTTTAGTAAAGCTGCAGGACATACAAAAATCCACATAAATTATCAGCATTTCTATATATTACCAACAAAGTTCAGCAGCAGGGGTTAGAAAGAGAAACTCCATTTAAAATAACTCTAAACAATATAAAATAACTGGGAATATACTTGCCAAGGCAAACACAGCAACTATATGAACACAATTACACAATACTTTTCACACAAATAAAGTCAGATCTAAACAGTTGGAAAAATATTAATTGCTCATGGATTGGCCAACCTTATATAATAAAAATGACAATTCTACCTAAATTCATTTATTTATTCAGTACCATACCAATCAAACTACCAAATAATTATTTTTTAGAACTAGAAAAAATAATTTAAAAATTCATCTGAAAGAACAGAAGGTCAAGAATATCAAGGAAACTAATGGGGGAAAAAAAGCAAAGGAAGGTGGCCCAGCATTACCAGATCTCAAACCAACAATTTGGTACTGGCTAAGGGATAGAATGGTAGATCAATGGAGTAGATTAGCTATATAATATACAAGAGTAAATGACCTTAACAACCTAGTGTTTGATAAACCCAAAGATCCCAGCTTTTGGAATAAGAACTGACTCTAACAAAAACTTCTGGGAAAATTGAAAAATAGTATGGCAGAAGCTAGGTAGAGATCAATATGTCACACCCTATACCAAGATAAGGTCAAAATGGATATATGATTTAGGTATAAAGAATGATACCATAACTAAATTAGGGGAACACAGAACAGTTTACTTAGCAGATCTTTGGAAAAGGGAAAAAATTTTGGTCAAACAAGAGATAGAGAGTATTATAAAATATAAAATGAATAATTTTGATTACATTAAATTAAAAAGCTTTTGTATAAACAAAACTAATCTAACAAAGTTTAGAAGGGAAACAACAAACATGGAAAATTTTATAACAAACATCTCTAATAAAGGTCTAATTTTTCAAATTGATAATGAACTAAGGCAAATTTATAAGAATACAAATCATTCCCCAATTGACAAATGGTCAAAGGATATGAACAAGCAATTTTCAGATGAAGAAGTCAAAGCCATCATAATAATATAATGCAAACTAAAATAACATTGAGGTATCACCTCACACCTAACAGATTGGCCCATATGGCAGTAGAAAAAAGTGGTAAATGTTGGGGGAGATGTGTCAAAATTGGGACATTAAGCATTGTTGGTGGAGTTGTGAACTGACCCAACTATTCTGGAGGGCAATTTGGAACTATACCCAAAGGGCTACAAAACTGTGGGTCTGTACCCCAAAGAGATAATAAAAAAGGGAAAAGGACCTACTTGTACAAGAATATTTATAGCAGTTCTTTTTGTGGTGGCAAAGAACTGGAAATTGAAGGGATGTCCATCCATTGAGGGATTGGCTGAACAAATTGTGGTACATGTTAGTGGTGATGGAATACTATTGTGCTATAAGAAATGATAAGTAAGGTAATTTCAGAAAAAGCTGGAAAGATTTTTGGGAACTGATGCAGAGTGAAATAAGCAGAACCGGGAGAATACTGTTCACAATAATAGCAATATTGGGCAATAATTATCTGTGAAAACTTGGCTATTCTCAGCAATGCAGTGACCTGGGATAAGCCTGAGAGACTTATTTCAGGAAATGGTACTGACTTCCAGAGAAACAACTATTGGAGTTGTCTTTCACATCAGCGTATCTTTAGTTTTATTTTGGAGTTTTGGTCATATATGAGTGCGCTCTTACAAAAATGACCAATATAGAAGTGTTTTGCATATCAATAAAACATGAATAAATAGATAAATAAAATAGCAATCTAAAAAAATGAGCTGGAGAAGGAAATGGCAAGCCACTTCAGTATTTTTGCCAAGAAAATCTCAAATGGAGTCACAAAGAGTCAGCCACAACTGAAAGAGTAATCAACAACACATATGAGACACTATGCAAGTTACTAAAGATGAAAAGGCAAAAAAAAAAGTTCCTGCCCTTAAGGAGTTTAAGTACAAAATAATATGGAGTAATTTCAAAGAAGAGAGAACTTTAATAATCAGTGAGATTGAAAAAGTCCTCATGTAGGATTTACTTTCAGAGAAACTAGAGATCCTAAAAGATAGAGATGAGGAGGAAGTGCAGCCCAGACATGGGAGACCACCTTGGAGTATCTCAGTGGTTTGAGATAGAATGTTAAATATAAAAACAACATTTGACTAAGATAGAGAATAAATGAAGGGGAATAGTATCGCTAAATCAACAAGCATCTACTAAATGCCAGCCCTTAATAGAAGCAGGGGAAAGGGAGAAGGTCTTGGTGCATATTTGATGAACTCACAGATGCTTCTAAATGGCAAGGAGACCCATCACAAGATCCCAAAAATTTGAAAATAATGTTAGGACTGACCAGACTGTTATTAGAAGAGACTTTCAAAGATTATTTTATCCAGCCTCTTCTTCTTATGGATAAGGATATTAAAATGAAAAAAAAAAGTCAATTTCCAGAACTAAGAGATCTGGATTAAGAATCCTCATTCTGTATAATGAAATATTACTGTGCTGTTGAGAAATGATGATAATAATAACTAACATTTACATACTGCTTGCTATGTTTTAGGTACTTCAAAATTATTATGCCATTTAATCCTTACAACAATTCTAGGTAGGTGCTATTATTATCCTCATTTTACAGATAAGGAAACTGAGGCAGGCAGCGATGGCTTTATTTACCCAGGATCTAAAGTCTCATTTGAACTCAGGTCTTCCTGACTATAGGCCAAGTATTCTATCCATTGCTCCGCCAAATGGCAAAAGTGGAGAATTCAGAGCAATAGAAGGCAGTTTGGATTAATGGGTATGGAGTAATGAATAGAACCCTGGATTTTAAATCAATGAAGATTTGCATTCAAACCCTGCCTCACAATTTGTGGCAAGTCATTTAACCTCTCTAACGCCTCAGTGTCCTCATCTGTCAAATGATGAGGTTGAATTTGATGGCCTCTAAGATCCCTTCTTGCTCCAAATCTACAATCAGACTTATATGAGCTGAAGCAAGTAAAAAATGCAGAACAAGGAAAAGAATATAAGTAATTATGACAAAGTAATTAGAAAGGAAAAAAAAACATAGTTGAAATAGTCAACCTAGTCCCCAGAGAGATGAGAAAATGAACCTTTTCTTATGTGCAAATTCTCTATCACATCCCTCTCTTCTTTGAGGAGTTGGGTTCTATGGATGTATAATATTCTGTCAGATTCTGCTGACTCATTGGTTATTTTTGTTGAGCTATTTCTTTAACCCATTTTCTTTTTTACTGTTTGTTACAAAGGATAGGACCTCTGGATAGAGGAGGGAGGAAGGGAGGTTAAAAGTCTGAAAGTGAAAGTGATATAAACACCTTCAAAAACATTTTCAAAGAGCCTTGTTCTCTTAGTAATCAGCTATATGATCTTGGATAAGTCATTTTAATCTAATCACTCAGGTCCTTTCCACCTTTAGTTCCTAAGCATTAGTAGGTACTCTTAGGAGATGCTATATAAATGCTTATTTCCTTCCTTTCCTGACCAGAAATTAACATATAGGTAATGTACCAAACTGCCAAAATATATAGCTCCTCAGTAAATTATAAAATCCAAAGAGTAATGACACCAGTGATTCATTTGGGAAGCTGAGAGCAAAGGACGAAGTCTTCATTCTTTTCAGTTTCACTCATGGTCTCATATCTTGCCCATAATCTACCTTTACATAATTTCATAACATAGGGTAGAAAATGTATACTTTGATACATTTCTTTAGCAGAAGAATATTTGTTTATGTGTGTTTTCTATTGTTTAAATTTTATAGTATTTTTTTTATCCATCAGGAGAAAAAGCACCAGATAGTACACAATTGTTTTGGGGGTCTCAAAAAAATCTAAAATTTTACTAAAGTAGTTATTCCTTTCACCAGTGTAGACTGCAACCTTTCTCTGTAGGATCTTGCTAAGCATCTACTACTAGGGCCAAAAAACAAACAAACAAAACCCTTCATCTTGTTGGCCAAACTTCCAATAAATCTTTCTGTACCTAGCCAGGCTGATGTTTGGACCACAGATATACTGTCTGTTGCCAGGCCTCTACTGGAAATATTTCAGCTTAGTAGAACCTTCAGAGCTTGTATTCCTCAAGAATAATCTTCAAGAAAACAGAGCCAACTTCACTGCCAACAACTCCATGACAAAAGATTGAAGAACTTTCATGGAAGACAAACTTATGGAATAAAAAATCTAGTGTTCAACTGTGTAATTGGAATAATTTTGCTATATACTGTGGTGGGGCCAGGGCATATGGTACAGTTTTTTAGGGTTATTTTTGTTGTTTGGTTGTCTCAGTCATGTCCAACTCTTTGTGACCCCATTTGGGGTCTTGGTAAAGATCCTTAGAATGGTTTGCTGATTCCTTTTCCAGCTCATTTTACAAACGAGGAACTGAGGCAAACAGGGTTAATAATTTGCCCAATGTCGCACAGTTAAAAACTGTATGAGGCTAGATTTGCCCTTAGGAAGATGAATTAGTTCTGACATTAGACCCACTGTGGGACCATGATATTATGTATATAAGTTAATTTGGACATCCTTAACAGTTATCCTTCACCAAATTCAGGTAACACATAATGGTCTGTGTTGGTTCAAAGATAAAGGAAGAGGAGGAGGAGGAAGAAGAGGAGGAGGAGGAGAAGGAGGAGAAGAGGGAAGAAGAGGAAGAAGAAAGAAGAAGAAGAAGAAGAAGAAGAAGAAGAAGAAGAAGAAGAAGAAGAAGAAGAAGAAGAAGAAGAAGAAGAAGAAGAAGAAGAAGAAGAAGAAGAAGAAGAAGAAGAAGAAGAAGAAGAAGAAGAAGAAGAAGAAGAAGAAGAAGAAGAAGAAGAAGAAGAAGAAAGAAGAAGAAAGAAGAAGAAAGAAGAAGAGTCCAGATGCAACTCTATTTGACTTGGGTTAATGTTGTGTTACCTTTGTGTGTGTGTGTGTGTGTGTGTGTGTGTGTGTGTGTGTGTGTGTGTGCATAGTGCACAGTAAGTTTCAAAGCATTCCATTTAACAGAGATGTCTCCATCAACTCACTAAAAACTAGCTCAGAAAAAAAGAACAAAAACCAAAGGCTTACATTTCAGTTCCAGCTCTTCTATTAACTTACTATAGGATCTTAAGCAACCAGTTGCTTTAAATCCTTTAAGTCTTAATTCCTTTAGTCTATATCCTCCTAGCATCCAAGTTTATGAAGATAAGGCAAAGCTATACTATTTCTCTGTGACATAAAAAGTATGTAATCTCAGGAAACAAGACACTTTTTCTCATCGTCTCAATACATCACAAAATGAATCTGGCCTCACAGGAAAGTGTGGTGAAGATGCTATCTCTGTCCCTGGGTTTAAAGAGCATGGAGGAAGTGAAATATTAAGACCACACTTGTCCTCCAAATGATCTCCAAAGCTGACAAGCATAGATTTCCCCAAGAGGAGTGTCATACTTTGCACAGGAGGCTACAGTCAAAAAGTTCTAACTATGAACTTGACCACATACCACAACCCCAACCAAAAGCCTGTAGACCACAGAATTGAGCAGACCTGCTTTATGACATTCTCTAAATACTTGTGCTATCGCAGGCTCTGGGGCTACTCTCATTTCAATTCAGGACTAACTGGATGCATTTCCCACATTGGTTATATAACCTGAGGCTGAAGGCAACAAAGGCACACTCTGCTAATATATCTTGTAGCTTATATGCCAGAAGTAAGCAACCTATCTTCCCAGATGAACTTTAAAATGTATGGTATAAGCTTTTGCATTAACAAAATCAAAAGTTTGCAGGCCAAGAAACTGAGAGGTGGGGAATTGTTGTTTTCAACTATTTCTCATTAAGGGTCAGATATTCCAAGAGAGGGAGGCAGAGGAATCTAACACAAATGTATATTCATGTATATGTAGGGAGCTAATCTAAAGGCATTCCACAGTGGATAAATGTTCAAATGATATGAACAAATAGTGAAAAGAAATAAAAATATTGACAACCATATGAAAGAATGCTCCAAATCATTAACAAAAGAAATGCACATCAAAACAATTCAGAGGTTTCATTTCACATCCAGCAGAAATTAATAAAGATGACAAAATAGGGAAATAGTCACTGTTGAGTAGGTTATGGAAAGACAGGCACATTAATTCACTTATGAAATTATGAATTGGGTCATCAGTCTGGAAAGTAACTTGGAAATATGCTAAGAAAGTGACTATGATGTCCATACCTTTTGATCCAGAAAACTATCAGTCCTCCAAGGAGGACAAAGATTGAAAGAAAATTCCCATATATACCAAAATATAGTACCTCTTTTTTGGAGTAACAAAGAATTGGAAATAAAGTAAATGTCCACTGACTAGAGAAGGACCAAATAAATTGTGGTGTATGGATGTATTGGAATTATGGTGTTGTAAGAAATAAGGACTCTGAAGAATACAAGAAGGTCCAGAAAGGCAAAGGAGCTGATACAAAGTGAAAGAAATAGAACCAAGAAAAATGATCAACACAATTACTTCAAGAATATAAATGGAAAGAACAAAAAGAAAGCCAAAACTGTATTCTATGAAATTATAATGGCTAACCTTGGCCCCAAAGAAAATCAGAGTCTCCTCCTTTAAGAACCTGAATAACTACAAAGCTGACAAAACAGCAAAAGAGAGCCAAAGAATAGGAGGAAGAAAGGTAAGTTAGAAGTTTGTCCTTTGGAAAGCTGTATCTCTGGCTGACAGCCATTTGCACAAAAGAGAATCACAAAAAAAAAATACAAATCCATCTGGTTATACATGCTACTTTGTTCGAGCTTTACTAGATTAATAAGGTGTTCTCCTCACTTTTAAGGTGTTCATACAAATAAGGATGTTAATCCCTATTCAGAGCTCAGACTCTAATATATAGTATGCAGAGTACATTCAGGTGGAGGAATAAAATAAAAACATTATTCAATATAGAAGCAATCGTATATTGACATCACAGTCAGACTTCAGTGCACAAAAGGCCATTGATCAATCTCTAAGAATTTATTAAACACCTAATATGTGTTAAGCATTCTGTCTAGTGATGGGGATACTAAGGCAACAAAAACAATAAATGTTTATTTACTAAGCACCTACTATGAAAAAATTCCTCCTTTCAAGGGTCTTACATATGGTTTCCCAGCTAAAATTGAGTTGAAAAAGTCCTTAAAGGCCATCTAATCCAGAGACTCTACACTTGGGGTCCATAAACTTGGTTTTTGTGGGGAGGAGTTCAGGCAAACAGGTTAAATTACTTGCCCAGGGTCACTATAAACTTGTTTTAAAAAATGTTTTGATACTTGCATTTCAATATAATTAGGTTATTTTTAAATCCTGTCTATTTTATTTCATACATTCAAAAACATTCTTCTGAGAAAGGATCCATTGGTTTTACCAGACTGCCAGAGAGGACCAAAGCATTAAAAAGGTTAAGAATTCTCCAGCTAGTCCAACCCCTTCACTTTCTGGACGAGAAATCTGAAGGAGCTCATACTGTTCTTTGCAGAAGTAAGGAGAGTATGGGTATAGAGCAGTGGAGTAAAACTCAAATAGAAATGGGGCCATTAACAGTAAATAAGGATCCCTTCCATAGCAGTCCATTTATTGACCTAGAAAACCACGTGTTAACATTATCTATGTTCTATTGTATTTTTATTTATTTTTAAAAATATTTCCTAATTACATTTTAATCAGCTTCCTGCCTCACACCCAATGTGTTTGACACTTTTGGCATAGAAAAACATATGTAATACTGGACTTGGTGGATACATTTGTTAATTTTCTTGAATTTTTTTATTTTTATGATGTGTTATAAGGGATAGTTTTCTGGAATGGGGGAGAAGAAGAGGCATACTGGGATAATGAGGCAAAGTAAAAACCAAAGATATCAATACAAATTTTAAAATAAAACAAAATAATACTTGAATCTGAAAAGTCCAATTTCCTGACAAGTTCTTGTACTGCAAGTTGCTTAAGATGCCAGGTCTGTTTCTTTTGTTGACTTCATATCTTCTTCCCTTACCCTATATATGCACAGATGATCAGTTCAGGATCCCTTGTTCTTTTTATTCAAAAATCTTACCAACTCTCAAAATTTCATCAATAACCTATAAACAGATGAATTCTATATCAAAAATTTCTAGCTATGATCTCTCCTTTGAGCTTCAAGTTCATATCTCTAGCTGCCAGCTGGGTGTCCACTTGGGAATCCTGCCATCTCCCCAAATTCAGTATGCCTAAAATCAAACTCATCATCTCCTGCCTCCACCTTCTATTTCTTTATTTTGGTTTGACACCCAGACTCAAAGTCTAGGAATTATTCTTGACTCTCCTGTCTCTCCTCAAAGCATAGCCAGTGATCAAATCCTGCTAGTCCTTCCATAGTAATGCCCATGTACCCATTTTTGACTGTCATAAATTAATTTGGGTCTTCATTATCTCATATCTAAGTTATTTTTCCAGCCTCTTAACAAGTCTTGCCAACTTTAGTCTTTGCCACCCTGAGTGACCTATTCACAGGCTGTAAAAAAGTATAAAACTGGAAGTGTACATTCTTATCTTGTACAAATTCACCCTTTCCAGATTTTGAGTGACCAATATAAAGGAAGTATATTATTTTAGGAAGAGCAGCTAGGAAAGAGTGCCCAGCCCAGATTCAGGAAGAGTTCAAATATGGCCTCAGTCCCTTCCTAGCTGTGTGACCCTGGGTAAGTGCATTTATCCTGCTGGTCTCAGTTTATTCACCTGTACAATTAGCTGGAGGAAGAAATGGCAAACCATCCAGCATCTTGGCCAAGGAAACCCCAAAAGGGGTCACAAAGAGTCAAATGATCAAACAAATTACTTTAGGAGGTGTGAGTTAACTTGAAGAAATTACAGGGTGACTGGCCATTGGATCATCTCCACTTCTGGCAGCCTTTAAAAAGAAAGATCAAACTGAGAAGAGAGCCAGTCTGAAAGTCATCTTTCAGCAGGGCAGTCAAGGAGAAAACCAGCTATGGAAGAACCCAGCTCCTCCAAAGAAAGTTCTCATTACCTTTCCTTTTGTGCCTCTTCCAAGAGTATAGCAGGGTGGAGAGAGGATTTCTCTCTCCAATCTGCAATAACATCTTTCAGTGAAACAGATGAGTTCAGCTACAGAATAAGAACAATCCCTGGATGAGTCTATGCCAAGCAGTATGACATGCTGTGCAAAAACAATAAACCCTGAGAAAGAAACATGACACCATGAGAAAAAAAATCGGGGTCCCCTTGTGCCATAGATGTGGGTTGACTTGGCCACGTGCATCCCTATATGTGTCTTTATACTAATATCCTCTATGTGAGTACCCACTTTCCCACTTGACACCATGTAGTTATGAAAAAGTATGTCCTAAAATTTTGAGAATATTTTGTTACTACTTTTATTTTTTAAATAAATTTGGGTTTTTATATATATTTGTTCCATTAAAAACACCAAGGAAACTCCTGCTCTGCTATTACAATAAGTGTTTTTCTTTAAGCTGTATTAAAGAATTGATTTTTTTTTTAACCCTTACTTTCTGTCCTAGTAACACCCCTAAGATAGAAGAGCAAAGGCTAGGCAAACAGGATTAAGTGACTTCCCCAGAGTCACACAGCTAGGAAGTGTCTGAGACTAGATTTGAAATGAGTTTTTCCAGACTCCAGGTCTGGCACTCTCTTCAGTGGGCCAACTTGCTGCTCCTAAAGAACTGGATTAGTGAAGGAAACAGACACATCAGCAGGAACTATCATTGTAAGTTGGTTAGCTCAGTGGATTGAGAGCCAGGCCTAGAGATGGGAGGTCCCAGGTTCAAATCTGGATTCAGACACTTCCTAGCTGTGTGACCCTGGGCAAGTCACTTGACCCCCCCCTTGCCTAGCCCTTACCACTCTTCTGCCTTGGAACCAATACTCAGTATTGACCCCAAGATGGAAGGTAAGGGTTTATTAAAAAAAAAATTCACTTTATTGTGCTTCAAAGATACTGTGCTTTATACAAATTGAAGGTTTATGGCAACTCTTCATTGAGGAAGTCTATCAGCACCATTTTTTTCCAACAGCATGTGCTCATATTGTGTCTTTGCATCACATTTTGGTAACTCTCATAATATTTCACACTTTTTCATTATTATTATTATTATATGTGTATGAGGGATCTTTGATCAGTGATCCTTGATGTTACTACTGTACTTAATTTTGGGATACCACAAACAGTGTTCATATAAGACAGCGAACTTATTTGATAAATATATGTGTGTTCTAACTTACCAACTGTTACTCCTCTCTCTCTCTCTCTCTCTCTCTCTCTCTCTCTCTCTCTCTCTCTCTCTCTCTCTCTCTCTCTCTTTTCTCTCTCCCTCCCTCTCTCTCTCTCTCTCTCTCTCTCTCTCTCTCTCTCTCTCTCTCTCTCTCTCTTTCTCTCTCCCTCCCTCTCTCTCTCTCTCTCTCTCTCTCTCTCTCTCTCTCTCTCTCTCTCTTTCCCTCTCCTCTCTCTCTCTCTCTCTCTCTCTCTCTCTCTCTTTCCCTCTCCTCTCTCTCTTTCTCTCTCTCTCTCTCTCTCTCTCTCTCTCTCTCTCTCTCTCTCTCTCTCTCTCTCTCTCTCCCTCCTTCTCTCTCTCTCTCTCTCTCTCTCTCTCTCTCTCTCTCTCTCTCTCTCTCTCTCTCTCTCTCTCTTTCTCTCTCTCTCTCTCTCCCTCTCTCTCCCCCCTTTTCCCCCCTCCTCAGCCTCCCTATTCCCTGTGACACAGCAATATTAAAATCAGGTTAATTGGGGACAGCTGGGTGGCTCAGTGGATTGAGAACCAGGCCTAGAGACAGGAGGTCCTAGGTTCAAATCTGGCCTCAGACACTTCTCAGCTGTGTGACCCTGGGCAGGTCACTCAACCCCCATTGCCTAGCCCTTACTACTCTTCTGCCTTGGAGCCAATACACAGTATTGATCCTAAGACAGGAGGTAAGGGTTTGGTGGGGGGGGGGGGGGCAGAATCAAGCCAGAAGAGTTAATCTATGTGGCAAATTTCATTGTTGTCTAATTTCAAGAAATTGTCCCAGCCACATCAATGTTCAAAAACTACCACCCTGACCAGTTAGCAGCCATCAGCATGTAGCCAAAACTCTTCACCAACAAAAAGATTACAACTCGTTAACAACTCAGATGATGGTTAGCATTTTTTAGCAGTATAGTATTTTACTTAAGGTATGTAACATTTTTTTTAGACATAATACTATCGCACACTTAATAGACTGCAGTATAGTGTAAACATGACTTTTATATGCACTGGGAAACCAAAAAATTTGTGTGACTCATTTTATTGCAATATTCACTTTATTGCAGTGGTCTGGAACAGAACCCATAATATCTCCGAGGTATGCCCATACAGAGTAGATACAGCAAGCAGCCTCAGAGCAGCTGGGGGAACTAGAACAATCCCCAACAAAAGATGGGATTGGAACTAAGTCTTGACAGAAGCCAAGCAAAGAAGATCAAGGGCAGAAGCATTCGAGGAATGGCAGATAATCACCAAAAAGACAAAGAGATGGGGAGATGAAGTGTACTGGGTGAGACAAAGTAGGCCTCTGAAGTTGGGTCATAGAGTACATGAAGGAAAGTAAATGTTAAGTTCAGAACTCTTTCCATTAGAAAATAGCCCCTAAGAAATATTTTTCATAAGTCTTTCTCTAACCAACTACCCCAGAAAAGTCACAGCCATGCACCTCGGGTAGGGGAATGGGACTTCTTTTGTGGGGCCCTAGGGGTGACAACTAAACCTTTGCCAAAATAAAAGTGTTTGACACTATATAAATCCAGCATTACTTTAAAGTATCCTCATTATTTTCTCTAACCTTTCATAAACTAAATTCCTAAAAGGAACCAAAGACCAGTTTGTCAGCCAACCCAAAATATTTGACCTACCAGAGATAAATAGTGTTTTGTAAAAGGGGAGAAATCTCCATCATCCAACCTGGCTCACAGAACTCTGGGCAGCTCTTGATGTTAAATTATGGCATTAATTAAAAACTGCTCTGCTAAGCAAATTCTCTCTTTAAAAAAAATAGCCATTAGGGTAATCATCTTTCCACCCTGCAGACTTGCTAAAGGACTGACAGGTTGACATTTTGCAATTTTGTTTTAATCGAGAAGGGAGAAAAATACCTAGTGTGGTCACCTCGTTCATTTCTCAGGTGCCCTGATTTATTGATTGGTGGATTACATTTTAATAGCTTCTCTCTTTGGCTGAAGAAACACACTGCTGGGTCTGGGATGGAGGAGGTTCTCACCTTTTTAGTCTGGGCAGGGAGAAGGCTACAATTCACTATAAAAGGAGGGTAGGGGAATAGCTCCAGAAAAATCTCATACCCCCTTAGGGTCCCACAAATTGTGCTTCCATTGAAGTCTTAAGAGAAGGTACCAGCAATGATAGCAAAAACAGGAGCAGCTGAAGTGCCAGGAACTTCCATCTTCCTCTGCATCTTCCTTATGCAACCCAGGCTACCTTTTACTAAATGATGATTGAGGTAGGCAGGTAGGTGGTTCAGTGGATAGAGAGAGAGAGAAGGAGAGAGAGAAGGAAAGAGAGAGAGGGAAAGAGATGGAGTTGGGAGAACCTGAATTCAAATCTGACCTCAGACACTTCTTGGGTATATGATCTTGGGCAAATCAAATGAGTTTTTTAAAGGCCTCGGAGGCTCAATATCATCAGCAAATGTTAGCAGTACCCCATGCTGGACTGAAATTCATCTTCATGGACCTCTACAGTGGCTGGATAAAGTACTTACTCAGATGGGCTCCCCTCTTAATCCCATATGCAGCTGCCATATATTTTCTTTGTTCTAAAGACTACTGCACAATCCCCCAACATATCTCTTACTCCATCCTCTAATCATTAGAGTCTAATGAAAAGGTAGCCCTTTGTACCAAAGTCAATTCATCTATATATAATCTATCTTGAGGTAGGATAGAGACAGAGGAACAGAAAGACAGAGATAGAGATAGATAGACAGATAGATAGGAAGACAGACAGACAGACAGACAGACAGACAGATAGATAGATAGATAGATAGATAGATAGATAGATAGATAGATAGATATTGAGAGTGCATGTTCAAAAATTTTTGTAGATAAGAGTATGTAATCAAAATGTTTGGAGACCACCATTTTAAGGGAAGGAATTCTTTGAAGAAAAATCATCCTGATGCAAATAAAGACCCTAGTGATAACAAACCAACAAGTATAACCCTCCATTCAAAGTCAATTGTATAGGAGGAGACCAAGTGTGCTTAAAAGGGTTAAAATAAAGACAGACCATGCAGTTCCAGCCAGAAAGCACTCATGGGAGTCCAGTAACCAGAATGACAGAATTCCAGGGCTGGAATGGACTTCAAAGACCAGCTAGTCCAACCTGTATCTGAACAGGATTCCTCTCTAAACAAGTGGTCAACTAGCCTCTGCTCAGAGATCTCCAGTGATGAGAAAGTCAATGTTACCCAGATCTAATTGTTCAAAAGTGATTGAATATCAATCCCAACCCCCCATCCCAGTACTCTTGGTTCTGCACTCTGGGATCAAATAGAACAAGTTTAATGTCTCCTTCATTCTTCTCTGGCTCCCTGACCCTGACTCCCTTACCTACTCCTAACTTTCTGGTCTTCTTCCACCACCATGCTCTCAAAGTTCTCTCACCTGGAGGTTGCCTTTAATGCCATGTTCAAGAAGCATTCTCACCCTAGAAACTGCCTTTGGTACCATTCTCCAAAAGTCTTCTTGCCCTGAAAGATCCCTCCACTCCTGTGGCCCCTTCCTCTGCTCAGTCAATTCCTACTGGAATATCCATTTTAGGAAATACCCATTTTCATCAGGACAGCCATTCTCTTTCAATCTTCTCTGTCCCCACTTGACACTCTGGGCTGCTTTCTCCACCATGTTCTCATCTCCTCTCCCTCAAACCTCCTTTTGCAGTTTTCTTCTACATGTAATCTTTATCAATTCAAATATTAAGCTTTTTGCTTCTATTTGAATCCTCAGTGCTTAGCACAGTGTCCCGTACACTGTTGCTGTTGTGAAGTCATTTCAGTTATGTCCAACTCTTCATGGCCACACTTGGGCTTTTTTTGGCAAAGATATAGGAATTGTTTGCCATTTCCTTCCTCAACTCATTTTATAGATGAGGAAACTGAGGCAAACAAGGTTAAGTGACTTGCCCAGGGTCACATGGCTAGAAAGTGTCTGAGGTCAGATTTGCACTCAGGAAGATAAGTCATCCTGACTCCAGTGTTGGCACTCCATCTACTACTCCACTTAACTGCCCCTACCTAGAACATAGTAAGTGCTTAATAAATGTGTGTTGACTTAACTCCTTCCTCCTAATAGGCCTTCAGATACCTGAAATCAGCTATTATGTCCTC
Source organism: Monodelphis domestica (assembly GCF_027887165.1). Lineage (NCBI taxonomy): Eukaryota > Metazoa > Chordata > Mammalia > Didelphimorphia > Didelphidae > Monodelphis > Monodelphis domestica. Next base: position 217,340,381 of record NC_077228.1, on the reverse strand, counting down.
TTTCTCTCCTTCTCTCCAAGTTAAACATCCCTGCTTTCCGTTTTCCACTCTGCAAAGTGGGGATAATAATCCATAGTCCTTTCCTGCCTCCCAAGTATGTTGTAGAAACTAATTAAATCAAAGAAAAAGTGATCAGAAGTTTCCAAAGAAAGGCATTCCATTTACCCAACACACCATTATAATAATTTCACTAGTGGGAGATTTATGAGGACAATAGTTTTTTTCTGCTTGAGTTTGTCATAAAGCCCCCAAAAGAAAGTTAATTCTTTCTGGGTAGATGAAAAAGAATGGTAAATTTTTAAAAAATTAGAACAACATTTTTTAAAATCTCTTTTCATGTATTTAATTAGCTATAAAAATGGATGGATTCCCAATGTGCTCTGACCAAGAAACGAATAGAGAAGTTACCTAACCTGGTTTCCCTAGTTCAGAGATAGACAGACAAAGCTGAATGCTAACAGACACTTCTCAGGATATAGAACAACACAATGTAATCTAATCCTGCCTCCACCAACCATGTGCCACTACTGGTTTCTGGGCCACGCTGGGAGTTTCATTTTTAGAATCAGTTATTTAAATAGAACCAAAGATAAGATGATGATAGAGTTAGTCACTGCATTCCTTGCTTCTGGGCTCAGACTCATTACCTGAAGGGGCCAGGAGCAGGAAGGGAAGGAAGGAAGGGGAAAGTCTACCCCCGGCCTCCAGACAGAACTGTACAGCCAAAGAGGCGGGTAAAAGTAGGCTGGGGGAAAAACAGGAGACAGAAAGAAAAATGAGAAATTCCTCCCAAAAAGGTTTTGGTTTCTATTTTCCATCCTTACAGAGAATAAGATGCTCTATTAGGACTATTCAAAAAGACCAAGGCATACTCCCTACCTTCACGGAGTTCATAAGAATCCCTATTTATAGCCCTTACTCTAAAATATAATAATGTGCCAACATTTAGAATTCATTCGAGGAGGAGGATACGGTGACACCTCATTTTACACAGCCAATCTGTTCTAAGTTGAAAATCGGGCATAATAGTAACCCCATTGTTTAATAAGTATTTCTCCTATGAACATACCTGGGCCCTTTATGACTTTTCTTGGGCTTCTCAGAGCTACCACCATCACCATCCTTGTACTCTGGGGCCATTATTGTAACTAAATAGTGTTCATGAAACAAAGAGAAGTATTGCTCTGACACAGACATGACTCCCGGGAATTCTGAACAAAGACTTATGTGAGAGCTAATATTTGTCTCAAAACACTGTAATGACTCACAGTAACTAACGTATCTGAGAGAGAGAATAAATGTGATTGGACAAACTATTATGAGACTTTGCTATGGGAAAATGGCATGGATTTAGCATGTAATTAAAATCTGAAATATTATTTTTTTTCTGCCTTAATATTTTTTTGATTGCCGGTTGTGTACACCCGAATTTGTATGTGTTGAGTTCACATAAGACAAGGTCCTACTGTAAAAGTTTTACCACAACAAAGAAGCAAATGGACGTGTTAATACCATCTATCAGAAGATTTAAGTCCTCAGTAGACCACATCCATCAATGTATTAATCAATTAACAAGAATTTATTTATTAAACACCTACCAAGTGTCAGGCACTGTGCTAGATGTTGGGAATACAAAGGTAATTATTTTGAAGGAGTCCCTACCCTCAAGGGGCTTACAATCTCTCTGATGCTAAAATTATACGCAGGGAAAATAAGATTTGGAGCTGGAAGGGGCCTTAGAGATCATCCCCTCATTTACACTCTTCATTTTATAGATGAGAAAGAGAGATTAAGTTACCCAGGTAGTGAAGTCTGGAGCCCCTGGCTCCAACCAAAGATACCTCTACCTCGTTTTAGCATTTCCTTTTATGGATCCAATGCCTTCTGGTTATGTCTTTCAGAGCACCCCAAAGATATTAATCACAGTATTCTTTCAATAGCTAAAACAGACCAGATCCAAACTTCCCACCATTAACCCTAAGAGTTCTGTTCTAGCTGTTTACAAAGAGCTCTGGTTTAGGAATCTGAAGCCTAAAGTTTGAAGCCTGACTTGTCGAAAAGTCATCTAACTGTGTTGAACCCCAGTTTTCTCATCTATAAAATGGGCATAAATTATTTTCATTCATTATCTCTTAGAACTATTCTAAGGAAATCACTTCAAGGATGATAAAATACTGTAGAAACATGAGCTACTATTATTCTTTTTTATGTTTATAATAGTAAACACTAATAAAAAACAATAAAATAAATGTACAAAACTAAGCAAAATCTTACCCAATCTTTGCAAGCTATAACAAGACAAAACTAAGAGTTGTGCTGGTCATATAATCCTCCACATTCATTTCTCTCCCACATTCACTTCCTCCTTGATTCTCCTAATTTTGGACACCATGCCTCCCTGTCACCCTGGAAGACATCCTACCTTGATTCCTATGGCTAAATCCTCCTACTGGTGTATTTCTTAAAAAAAAAAAAACAACCTTATTTTCCATTTTAGAATCAATACCATGTATTGGTTCTATATCATATTGCTTTCCTTCCCTAAGGTGGGAGGAGTGAGGAGAGAAAAAAATTGAAATTCAAAAAAATTTTGATAAATATTTAAAATTATTTGAAATGTAATTATGAAAGTGAATTGATGCAGTAAATAAAATGTCTGGCCTGCAATCAGGAAAACTCATTTTCCTGAGTTGAAATCTGATTGCAGACACTTACTATCTATGTAACCCCAGGTAAGTTCTTTAACCCCTATTGGCCTCAGTTTTCAACTGTAAGATGAGCTGGAAAAGGAAATGGCAAACCACTCTAATATCTTTGCCAAGGAAATCCCAAATGGGTCACAAAAAGTCAGACATGCCTGAAAAACAACTGCATCTAATATATATTTTTTAAATTTTTTCATGGTATATTATATATACCTTTTCTTTTTTTTTGTTTACCTGATAATATAGATATCTTCATCTTTATCACTACCTAGCCTAGGGACCTCATAAAAGAGGAATAATGGGGCAGCTAGGTGGCTAAGTGGATATGAGCACCAGTGGATATCAGCAGGACTTGGGTTCAAATCTGTCCTCAAACACTTCTTAGCTGTGTAACCCTGGGTAAGCCACTTAACCCCTATTGCCTAGCCATTGTTGCTCTAGAACTGATATTAAAATAAAAGGCAAGGATTTAAGGGGGAGGGAAGAGTAAAAACACCCCCCTCCCCCAGGGAGCATGACACAAAAGGGAATTGACCTCAAAGTCAGGAAAACTTAGACTCTAGTCTAATCTGACACATACTGACTGGGAGACCCTGGACAAATCACTTAACCTCTCAGTGCTCCTAAAGAAACTCCCCAAGACTCTAAATTCCAAAGTAGTCACTCAATTGCTTTGACAAAAACAAGGAATTGCCAAAACCAATAAAATCCCAAGTCCTCTCCCATCCCATCCCAACAACACTCCATCACCCTTTAATGCTGTGAGTAACAGCATTAAAAAGACAAATATAGATGTAACAAGTGTCCACAAGAAGGGAGGAAGCAGCTGTGGGGTAAGGAGGGAAGAGCAGGGGGGAGTATTCAACCAGAAATCTACAGACCTCAAGCTTTATTCAAACTCTGCTTCTTCTTCTTCCTTTTTTTTCTTTGAAAACCCTTACCTTCTATCTTAGTAACAACTCTAAGATGGAAGAGTAACATGGAGTAGGCAATGATGGTTAAGTGAGTTGTCCAGGGTCACACAGCTAAGAAGTGTTTGAGGACACATTTGAATGTAGGTCTTCCCAATTCCAGGCCTGGCTCTCAATACACTGAACCATCCAGTTGCCTTCCCAACTCTGCCTCTTGGCATCTACAAGCTCTTAAGTCAATATTCCTCTCTTAGGCCTCAGTTTGCCCATCTATAAAACAAGAGTGCTGGACAAGGTACCTTCTATCTCTAAAAGCCCAAGACTATAAGAATAACAAGCTAGTTCATGAACTATAATTGCATTTAGAATTCAACTTTTTTGGTCCAAATCTATGATTCCCTTTGGTGGAGAGAATTTATGAACTCCTAGTCCAGGAAATTGATTCCCCAAAAGCATATCACTAACTTCTCTCTGATTTGTAGTCTTGCCAGCAACAAGGAGATGTTAAGGAGCTTGCCATATAGCCAGCTCATACATGTCAAAGATCAGCCAGCACACTCTAGCTTCCTACCTCATTGTTCAGGTACAACGGGCTAATTAATCTCCAACTTAGTGGGAATCCATGAAAGTATTTCTAGGGAAATTCACAATTATAAAATCAAGCTGGGCAAGTCATTTAACGCCGTCTACCTCAGTTTCCTCGTTTTTTAAATGAGCTGGAGAAGGAAATGGCAAACACTTCAGTATCTGCCCAGAAAAACCCAAATAAGGTCACAAAGTCAGACACAACTGAAAAATGAACAACAAAATGCTTTAATAAGGTTGCTTCAACTAAAAGTTGTAACAATTCAGACTCTAAAAACCTATTTGGAGACTCATGGCCAGAAACTTCTTCTGAAGAGACGTTTTTAGGATTCACGAAATACAAAGGCATTCTTTGAGTTCATCAGAACTATGTAAATAAAGCTATGTCAATAAGAAGGCAGGTCTGGTTATTGCCATCACCAAACACCTAAAGGAACTGGGAATTTATAATATACTGGAAGGAAGAAAATATACATTTATTAGCATCTATTAGGTGTCATACCCTAGAATAAGCACTTTACAAATACTAAGTCATTTGATCCTTACAGCTATCTTTTGGACTCCAGTTACCAAAAGGAATCCCTTCCTAGGAAGTAGGTGCTATTATTATTCCCATTCTATAGTTGAGAAGCAGACTAAGATTATAAATCACTTGCTCAGAGGCACAAGCTAGTAAGTGCCTGAGGTCTGATTTGAACTCAGCTCTTGCGTTTATTTGACCCAGTACATCACCTAGCTGCCTCTAGTGTGTGGAAATCCCCAGGGCAAAAATTTCATGGTCTGAGATTTGGCATTGCTCTTGTGTAGTTGTGGTCTTTGATTTGGGGGACAGGGGTAGTTTCTACTGGAAATTGGAGTTCAAAAGATTGCTGTGAGGATCAAAGGAAATATTTTAAAGAGCTTGGCCTATAGTGGGTATTTAACAAAGTAATATTAATAGCACTTATATAGTAATTACTATGTCATAGCTATTACTTTATGAATATTATCTCATTTTATATTCATAGCCCTGAGAGGCAGATGCTTTAATTGTCTCCATTTCACAAATGAGGCAGATAGCAGTTAAATGACTCAACCAGGGTCACGTAGCTAGTAAATGTCTGAGGTCAGATTTGAACTCAGTTCTTCCTGACTCCAGGTCCAGCATTCTAGACCTCAGGCTCAAAGTGGTAACAATGACAGTAGAAGTTCTCTGTGGGTAACTAAGAATCAGATCAGAAATGACAACTCCAAAGTTTAGAAACCACAAATCCTCACTCCCTACAAGGATGATACAATGGCAAATGGAGAAAGTTTAGACAATCCTCAAAGCCATCACCCTGTACTTTGTGTATAACAGTTTGGACAGAAAAGGCAAATTCTAGTATTTATTGTCAGTCTGGGGAAGCAGAAAACCACCTACAGGTATCAGGAAATAATGATGAGATGTATAAATTTCACTGAGGACAGATTACAAAGAATTCAGATTCTCTTACAGATTCCCAGATACATAACCCTCCACTTCCCATTCCCTCCTTCACCATGTATCCATCCATCCAGATGCAATTGGCTGAATCTCCTAAACAATTCCTACAACTGAATGAATGGGTGAATGATTAAAAACGCATTTATTAGGTGTTTATTATATGCAGAGCATTAGACTACGCCCTGAGGATACAAATAGACAAATTAAGACTGTTTCTGTTCTCATGGAGTTTGCCTTATAATGGAAGATCTAGAAAACTTTATTTACAAGTCAGATGGAAAAAAGTCCCATGGTTCTTAGGGTGATACAGCAAAGCAGATGATAATGCCTCTTTTTTTATGTCATTTTACTAATAATATAGCTATTTTTTCTTTCTTTTACTTTCTTTTTTCTCTTTCTTCCTTTCTTTCTTCCTTCCTTTTCTTGTTTTTCTAAGACAGAAGAGCATCAAGGGCTAGGCAATCAGGGTTAAGTGACTTGTCCAGGGTCACTGAATGTCTGAGTTCAGATTTGAACCCAGGTCCAGATTTTAACTCCAGACTTGGCATTCTGCCTACCTAGCTACCCCCACTATATCACTTTCTAATACTGAGCTATTTAACAGTGCCAAGGACTTTGGTGGAAAGAACTTCCTTTGATGGGTCCTCAATAACTGTGGCTGTAGCATCCTTAGGAGCAGCTGCCAAGCTTCATCTTCACATGGGTTGCTTCCTGGGATTGTAGCTGCGAGAACACTATTATGGAAGCACTGCTCTTCCCAAGTCTCTCAGGTTCAGGGTCCTGGGATCTCTCCATCAGGGTCTGATGGAACATAGGGGTCAAGGTTTTGGGGTTTGCTTGGCTCCTCTGGCCCCCACTGCCTCTTCTCAGCTCTTCAAGGTGCCCTGCTGACTCACTTAAGTTGGCTTGTCTGCTCTATGGGTGGCAGATGCTTAGCAGTTGGTGGGATAGCTAGTCCCAGCCTAAATAAGCTAAATGGATAAAATGTTGCCCTAGTAAAAGACACAACTTGATTTTCCATTCAGATGGCACACAGATTGGTTGGAACATGGATAAAACAAGTCATGGGGAACATGGAATTAGGCAGGAGATGGAAGCTCTTACATCCTCCTACTCCTCTCTAGACCCAACTAGCTTTCTTGGCTTGCAAAAGAAAACTGAACAGCAATTCAATTCGATTCAATTCAATAAACATTTATTTGGCATCTATTTTGTGCCAGGCATACACACATCCCTCAGAGCTTTCCAGGAGGCACAAGGTGATGGTTAATGGCAAAACCTAGTATTCACAAGAGTAGCTCTGGTACCAGCAGACGGAATGTGGGGAGCCGGGCACAGAGACCCACATGCCTCTTTTCATATACTCATAGCACCTGACTGTGGGGCAAGCACACCTGGGCAGCGGGACAAGCCAAACTTTCCAACAGTTGATCACTGTTCTCCAAGCGGGGGGACCTTGCAGCCCGACTCCCCACAGACAAGGATTTTTCTCCTTCTCAGCAGGCCATGCCTTTCACAGAAACATTTTCCCTCCATCCAAGGGTTTCGTCCAAGCCTTAGGCTCTGACCACAAAAACTGTCCTTTTCTTCAGTGCATGAACCTCAGACGTGAGGTACGGTGAGAGCTGAAACCAACTTCAAAAAGGACATCACTTGCCACTTTCCCTCTAGTCAGATGTTCCCAGTCTTTCCATACCTTAGACCATGAATTTTAAAAAAGATTTTTATAACTATTTCAATATAATTGGTTGCCTTGGTAATACTACATGTTTTATGTATTTAAAGACACTGGAACAGCTAGATGGCTCAGTGGATAAAGATCCAGGCCTGGAAATGGGAGGACCTGGGTTCAAATCTGGCCTCAGATACTTCCTAACTGTGTGACCCTGGGCAAGTCACTTAACCCCAACTGCCTAGCTCTTACTATATTCTTCTGCCCTGGAACCAATACTTAGTATCGATTCTAAGATGAAAGATAAGGGTTTAAAAAAATACATAGTATCCTGGAGGTGGCTAGGTGGTACAGCGTTAGATAGAGTGCCAGGTCTGGACTCAGAAGGACCTGGATTCAAATCTCATCTCCAACACTTCTTGGCTGTGTGATCCTGGGCAAGTCACCTAAGCCCACTTGCCTAGCCCTTGCCCTTCTATCTTGGAGTGGTCACTAAGACAGAAAGTAAAGGATTGTTTGTTTGTTTTTTTTAATTATTCTGAAAAGGACCCCATAGACCTCACCAGAATACCAAAATTGTGGATCCATGACCCCGAAAACTTAAGAATTTCTGCCTTAGGGCCATAGCTAGCAGCATCCCTTCTACAAACCCCATTCCCCATTTTAATGTGCTTCCATTATATTGCTTAGCTGCCCCTACCTTACCAAAGTGGTACCAGGGTGTCAACAGCAATTGACCCTGCTGGGATCATCTATTATATCTAGGATAGGATTAGGATTCCCCAAATGACACCAAACAAATCTTTAGGAAGCCAGGCCACTGAACAGGACTCCTAAGGGCTCAGGGTCCCGCTGTTCTCTTTCCCGCTAGCCTCTAAAAATACTAACTACCTCCAAAGCCACCACAGAAATACCTGAACGCCCTCGGGAGGAGTCCCATCCTAACTGTGACTAGTTTGTATTTATGGATAGCATTCATGGCAACTTAGAGGGTTTCTAATTTTTTTTTTAAATCATACCAAAACCCCATTTGTGAAAGGCAAAGAAAATGCCAGACCAGTTTCACAGACCAATTTATGACTACTTTGAAAGCCAAAGTACGTCATGACTGTCAGCCCACCCACTTCACTACCCCAGTGGTAAACACGGCCCCTTGCCCAACGAGGTTCTCCCCGTATCGCACCCATCGTCCTCCACTTCTGAATGGCTCTTGTTTCCTTCGCCTCGTCTCTGGTGGGTTAAAAAAGATGCTGTACTGTGTATATATGAAGAGTACATTGTGGAACTCTCTGCCTTAAATCTCCAAGACAAACAGAGCCCAGCTCACGCCTTCACTGTCTGCACACAGGCCACAGATGTTAATAAACAGTGTTGGGGTTTATAGTCTGGACATCCATCCCTCCATCCGTTTTACACATGGGGAGCCAAGAAATCGCCATTTTCCCCCCCCTCTCCTTCCCCTAACTTACAAATTCAGTAAACTGTTGTCAAGTTGGCAATAAATTTATGAATTTTGGCTCCCAGATGTGGCTGGAATAAAAGTAAACATAGGGCAAGAGAAACTACATTTCAGATTTGTGTTCCATGAGGCTGAGTCTGCAGAAAAAAATGAGCTGAGAGGAGAGTCATTTATCCTTTGCTAGGAGACACCAAGAGATGATTTTCCTAATGGCTCCATTGCCACCGTGGCATTAGGAGGGGTATATCAAATAGCACTTTCTGCCATTTAAAATAAGTTCTCCATCCCCAATACCCCATAAGGTTGACTTGTTCTAAGAGAAACTATACATGGTGCTCAAAATTCTCAATATACTGAGAAGGAAGGAACAACTAGGCAGCCCAATGGAGAGAGTGCCAGGTCTGGAATTGGGAGGCACATGGTTCATATCTAGCCTCAGACTCTTTCAGATCCATCTCATGACCTTCTGAGATTCTTTTCACTTTTGAAATCCAATGGGAATAAAACAACATTGGGGCACCTAAGTAGCTGTGTGACTGAGCAAGTCACTTAACCCCAATTGCCTAGCCCATACTGCTCTTCTTCCTTGGAATCGATACTTAGCATTGATTCTAAAACAGAAGGTAAGGGAATATATATATGTGTGTGTATGTATATTTATTTATATGTGTGTGAATATAGGTATATGTGGATATATGTATATATACTAAGAAGCATCAAGACATAATAGACAAAGAGCTGGAACTCAAGGTCAGGAAGATCTGGGTTCAAGTCCCATCCCTAACACCCTAGCTGTCTGACCCTCAACAAATCACTTAAGAACTCAATGCTCAAAGCCAATTGGCTCAAACTCAAACAGAAATGGAGCCACTAACCTGTATATAATGATCTGAATATTATGTATGTACATGGGACCAGATATTGACTTATAAAATTATTTATTAATACTATCTATGACTTCCTATGTTTTTATTTATTTTGTTAAATATTTTCTAATTATATTTTAATCTGGTTCTGGACAGAATAGGGAGTCTGCCATCTCTGTGTTTGACACCTCTAATCTAGGCGAGACTCAAAGTTGACTAGAAAATGCCAATCTGCATTGGCAGATTGAATTTCTTCACCTTTATGATCTCTATATCAATGAAATTTCAGGTCCAATCACAACCATGACCTATTAAGAATCCATTTTCCACAGATCCTATTCCCATATGCTTAATGTATTTATTAAGCTAAGTTTTGCTAATAAGCAAGGATACAAAGGTTCAAAAGAGAAATCTGGCTTCCATTCAAGGTCACATAGAATTCATTTGACTCTCAATCCTGAGAATAACTATCTGCTTCACTCTTTGATTGGAGTGATCACAAACATAAAAACCTTTAGATTTGGTTTCAACCCAAGTACATTATATCCCAGGAAATTATTTGAGACGGAGCTCAAATCAAATCAAATAGATTCTGTACTTTTTTCCCCCATAGAATTTCCAAAGTGAAAAGGATCTCATAAGGTCATGAGATAGAACTGAAAGAGATGTAAGAGAGTTCATAAAGTTCTCAGGATCACAGATAAAGAGCCAGAGAAGACCACAGAGATAATCCAGTTCAAAGATTCTAAACTTTTTTTTCCCTTTGTATCATAGATCCTATCATGGACCTCTGGTAGTTTCTTGGGATTTGCAGAATAATGTTTTCAAATGTATCAAATAAAATGCTATAGGATTACAAAGGAAACCAGTTAAACTTTAATAGCTTCAGACTGCACTAAGACTTTTGGGACATATTATATTTAAATACTGTTATCAAAATATTTTTTTTTTAAATAAAGCTCTCAAATCTCCTGAAATCTATCCAAAGACCCTCTAGGAGATTTGTGGACCTCAAGTTTAAAACTCCTAATCTATTGGCTATATTCTAGTCTAACTTTCCCCTCACCCCTCCAGTTTTGCAGATAAAGAAAGAGAGGCTGAGAGAGTTAAAGAGCCTAAGACTACACAAGTAGGAAGTAGGAGAGACATAATTCAAACTAGTCCCTCTCTCATTCTAAACACACTGCTCATTCCTCTGGGGTGGAGGCACTGGTACTGGAGAACAGGTTGGGAAATGCCCAGAAAAGCAAGCAAAAAACCAAGTCTGAGCTAGAGTAAATCATCAGCCTATAATATAGTCCCAAAATAGATTTAATTTTATTTAAAACATGGTTTAAAAGCCTGGTTGGGCCCAAAGGATTTTAAAAAACAAAAATACTAGTTTGTCCATCTCTAAAATGGAAGAGAATATAATTTCATGTCAAAGTCTGAAAAATACACTCTTATAACTTGGCATTACTTGGGTTTTTTTTTTTTTTAAGAAAATAAAAAAATAAGAGAGAGCACTCTGGACGTGGTGCTTGCCTGCAGTGGAATACCACAACTCTTTTTTTGGTGTCTGTTTGCTTTAGCAAAGCAAAGTAATAAAATAAAAATTGAAATGGCCAAAGTTTTCTTGGTAACAATTCAGTGGAAATATTTGTGAAGTCGTGACCAAGGGCACATAATAAAGATGTCCTCCATGCAAGCAGTCAGGCAGGAGGGAGGAATAATGGCAGGTGGATCATTTGGATTGCCAGGAAATAATAGCAATTTCTATCATTTTTCTTTTCCTGAGAAGGGGATAATGATTTCATCCCCAAACCTGTTGGGTAACATGTGAAACAAACTCACATCCCATTCTGCTCCCTTGATCTTTGGAAAGATAGTTAATGGTAATAGATTCCTTTTGTTATTATTATTTACAATAATAGATTATGTCAATAATGATGAGGATAGCAGAAGGTTTGTTGTGAAGTAAGAAAAAGCTAGATATATATCGTGCTCTAACATATGCTGAGGGCTTTGTGTAATTCTGGCTCACTTAAATCCAATTCACACACAAGTCAGAATCTCACCCTGTGATGTCATCAATCTTCTTCAAAAATGAAGAACGAACAACAACAACAGCTGTGTGATTATGGGCAAGTCACTCACCCTCTCAAAATCCCAGGTAACTGATGTATCCATTGTTCTTGCCATTGTTGTGTGAAATCTTTAAAAAAAAAAAAAAGAAGAATTGTTCACCTCAGACACAAATGCTGGATCATCGTCATCATGGCTTTCTTATTTTTGTGGTCATTATCACCATCAAATTTTAATACAGCTGGGTCTTGATTAATGCAAATAATGAATCCCAGAAAGTGGTTGCATTATTCAAATTCATATTATCTGCAATTATAATGTGTAAAATATGGACATCGATTTTAGCCAATGGAAATATGTAGGCAAATTTGAATAAGGTGACCACTTCATGGGATTCATTATTCCCACTGATCGGGACCTAGCTGTGTTATAGTTGTCATTACTAGTGATAGTAATCATAATTTCATCCTCAATAGTTAAGAGCATGGCAAAGTGCATTATTTATATTCTCTGATTTAAACCCCACAACTCTTCTAATGGAAGGTACTATACATATTTTTATCTCCACAGATGAGGAAACTGGGATTCAAGAGTGGTACATTTTCTGAGGTCACATAACTAGTAAACATCAGATTTGGAATCTCAAGCCAGTTCTGCTTGATTCTAATTTTAGCACTATTCTCACTATACCATCCTACCTTCTGAGAAATATAAAAGGTAATATAAGTTCTCATCCTGAAAAACATCATAGAGTCATAAAATCATACAGCTACATATAGGCATTAGATGTTCATCTTACTCTGAGCTTCCTCTTTCTCAGTCAGTAAGTCAATATATATATATATATATATATATATATATTTAACACCTACTATGAGCCAGGCAATGTACTAAGTGCTGGGGATGTGAAGAAAGGCAAAAGAGGCAGTCCTTGATCTCAGAGTCCAAAGTCTAATGGGGGAAATTTTTATCTCTTTTGCGGGATAAAAATTAGCTATTGGCCATAGCCTTTGTCTGATATAGAAAACAGAACAATTTTTGTAGAGATGGTGAAAGATGTAAGAGAAGACAAACTCAGTTACTAACTAGCTTAAGTGATCTAGTAAAAGCTGATGGATCCACGGATTCCAAACTGACTCATGTCTTAACTATAAAATTATTTTTTGGAGATTTTAGAGGATCACCAACAAATCACTCTTGTGTAACTGCTGTTTTCTTCCATAGTGAAGGCCATTCTGGGAGGGCCAAGAGAAGATTCTGTTCTTTCCTTCCCAGAAGTACCATTCCAATGGACACAAATTGTAACCTCCTCTATTGACACATAAGTCCCACTGTCATTCATTGAAGGTTCTTACTTAATGTGAATTTATTGAACAAAAGTAGTTGCACTGACCTACAGTCAATGTAATAGATATTAGGGATAGGAGGATCACTCCCTTTGCCTTCAAAACACTTATGAATGAATTGATGTGGCAAGATGTAAAAAAACAAATTATAAGGTAAGCATAAGTGCCAGAACATGGAAAATTGCTACAGATTTTCAGAGGAGAGAAAATATCAAAGAGAGAATATCAATCTGTAAAGGCTTCATGGAACAGAAGGGACCTTAATGAAACCTCAAACAAATAATGAGATGGAGTGGGAGCCTCTTAAGCAAGAGGTTCAGTGTAAGAAATGGAATGTACGTAAAAATTTTGGCAAATAATTCATAGACCAGTTTGGCTGGAGAAAGGAATAGAGAGAGATAATGTTGGAGATAGGATTAAGCTTCTAAAACTAAAGGTTTAAGATACTCTATGGATCTACACTTCTAAAGCTGTAGCTCATAAGCCCCCATCAGTGTGTTTCCCTTTAATAGTTGGTCAGTACTTAAATGGTATCAAAAGAACAATAGCAACAAAACATCCTTTCCAACCCCACCCCAAGCTTGGATATCCTGCCTCACAACCACACAGTTCTAATGGGAAGAGTACACACAGGGAGAATACATTAGTATAGAGGCTCATGTGAAGGGACAATATGTTACCAACACTCTGACATCTCATATCCTTTATCTTTTTGTGGTATCCTCAAGATGTTCTCTACTGGGGCAGCCTGCTCATCAATACTCCAATGTTCTATTCCTCTCTGTGACTCTACTCCCAGTGGCCACATTTAATTTTCAACTCAGAAAATTCCTCCAATTACTTGTATTGATGGCTGGGTACTATTTCTCCTACTGTGAAAACACTTGCAAGATGTCATGATTCCCCACAGGAAAGTAAAGATTCCCTTTCAAGAGCTGGGACTTCCAAACCTAATTCTCTTCCCAACTTAAGGAGTTCACACACTTCAGTTCTACACTTTGCTTCTACTGATTCCTAGAGTTTTCCTTCCTAAAGGAAAAGTGAAGGTCCTAAGGTCAGCCATTAGTTGGCTCCCAATTCCACCAAGTTTGACTAAAGATTTTCATTTTTCATAAAGATTTAATGAGGAAGCAATTAGGTGACTCAGTGGATTGAGAGTCAGGTCTAGAGATGGGAGGTCCTAGGTTCAAATCTAGCCTCAGATACTTCCTAGCTGTCTGACCCTGGGTAAGTCTCATAGTCTAACTTTTATCTCTCTCCTGCCTTGGAATCAATACACAGTATTGACTCTAAGACAGAAGGTAAGAGCTTTAAAAAAAGTGTTAATGAAGTAGAGATGCTTCTTGGACCTTGTTTTACATCCTTAAAACCTTTTTTTTTTTGCTTTTATTACCTACCCTTTGCCTTCTGTAACTAAAGACTGGGATGGGGGGGAGGAAATCAATGGATCACACCACCAAAGGCCTTACCAAGGAAGGTGAATGCTCCTCAGCTCCTTGAATGGGTAGAGTCTCTTTCAAAGTTGTTTTTCTATCCCCATACCCTAGCACAAGACTTGGAACAAACATTGTTTAATTCAGCTAATTAAATGAACAACTGATTTATTTAGGAAAGTCTTCCTGGAGGCATCAAGACTTGAAGAGAATTCTAAAACATCACAGAGAAGTAGCTAAATGATAGTCATGGGGAAATATGGACTTCACAAGAAGAACTGGTCAAAAGGCAGAAGTGAAAATAGGTTAATAGAGGGATGAGGTGTACAAAATAATAAAGATGGATTTCTAAGCACTCTGTCCTGTACTATAAGAGAGATGAAAAGAGATGAATGAGCAGTGTTTGTTAAGTCAGAGAATCTTTATTTCTTCCAATTCTTCCATCCCCATCATCCACAAAGATCTATGGGAAATATAAACTTAACATGTATTTAATTACTAACCATGGCAAAAATGAAGCTCAATGATAATACTAAACTGTAAAAGGATGGTAACCTATGATGGAAGCAGCCTGTAGCTTTCAAAAGGAACCAGATTGAATAGTAGGGGAAAAACATAAAATATAAAGTATATAGAAAATAGGAACATATATATCTTTGAGATGGCAGAGAACCTTCAAGTAACTGGACTGGAAAAAAAAAAAGGAAAGATTTGCTCTTTCACGGGAAAAAAAATCTGCTTCTCTATGGCTCTAACCTATAAGTTTTCTAAGCAGAGCAGAAGTCCTTGGGGGCAAGACACTCAATTTCTAAATACTATATGTGACACTGAGTTTTGGAGTGGATCTTCCCTCCCTTCCCAGATTCCATTTTATTTTGTTTCATCATTGTCACTTCTCTTCCCATTCTGGAAGAGTTTCCAAGAAAATGAAGAGAATGCCCTGGTAAAGAAGCACATCATTTCAATCTAGCACTTGTTCTAGTAAATTAAGTTGGGTTAGTCACCTAATTTTCCTGAATGCCATAATAATCCTGAGCCTTTCTCCTTACTTCATAAAGCTCCTATAAGAGTGAGTGAGTGAGATAACTTTACAGAAAAAAATCCTCTAGACAAACACACCATAATGGGAGGAGACGTGGTCAAGTATAATGAAAGAGGTGCTGAATTGGGACTTGGGAGAACTGGGTTAGAATCTGAACTCTGATATGTACTAGCTATGTGACCATGGGCAAGTTATGCCATCTCACTGAGCCTCAGTATACTCATCCATAAAATGTAAATAATCCTAGCACCACCTATCCCCAGGTGTTGTGAGGAAATAGCTTTGTAAACCTTAAAGAGCTATATAAAAGTGAGTTATTATTATGAGCATCCACCATCCCACAGTCAAATTTTAACACAACACAAAACTCTCCATTCCTTATTCCAAGCCACATGAGTGTTTCCACACAACAGAAAGGCTGTTGTTCTTCTCATACCTGATGGCATCAGCAACATAAATACAAACACAAACAGCCACTACCACTCCCCAAGCTGCCACTTTAGGTACATTTTCTGCCTTGATTTATTCAGGCCTGCGGTATGCAGTATTTAAAATTCTTAGTGCCACAGGACACCCACAGGTCTCCAATGGAACATGTCTCTCCTTGAACTCAGGGACCTCGAAGGGAATCAATGACTTCTGGCCAAGCCAAAATTTCCCTTGCATCCCTCAATGTCTCTCTCCTCCTTGGAAGATAGCATAAAGTGGCTGTTTTCACCTAGGCTGCTTGTACCTCCCAAACCCATCCAACTATCTCTATATCCCAACTTTGGCTCCCCTCCCAGCCAGGTTCAGAAGTGTTTGGGATAGGCTCAAAGGAAACACTGCTGAGCCTGCAGCCGCCTAACTGGGCAGTGGCTCTGGGCCTCACTGGTGGTCCTGGGTAGAAGGAGGCAAGGGATCCCAGCCAAATACCCTCAGCCCTTATGGCCGAGCCCTCTTCCAACCACAGAAACCTTCAAACAGAATCTATGAATGAAGCTTTGCTTTCTCTCTACTCCAGCCACCATCTTGGAAAATGGGGTCCACAAGGGAAATATTTTCTTAAAGTAAACTCCTGGGTTCTTGGGGCTTACTTGGCACAATAAAAAGCCTTTATACTGACCATAGAGGGTCAATCTATAGAAACAAAGGGAAAAGAACTGTCATTCTTTACTCAGACCCACCTGAAATTTGGAATCTGGCTTGAAAATCATAGAACTTGTTGGGACTCCAGTATGGGACTAAGCTAAGTATAAGTTTAGGAAACAGGCAGTCTTAAAAACTCATTCTTGCCCTGCCACCACAGTATATCAGAGAGTGACTCACATGCCCTTTTCTGCATGGTGTCACCAACCTATAAAACATGGATCTGCCTTACGTCACTAGGGAGTTGGGGTGATTATCTCATAATCACAAAGCGCTTTGAACATGAAAAGCCTTCAGTGCCTATTAATGATTAATTATTATAACTACTTGGGAATTAAAGAGGAAAAAAGATTCCCATCTTTTACTAATGATCAACTCCTCATATCTCATGTGATGTATCAAGCACTGTCGAGGTCTATTGAGTGTTTATACACACCAGTTATATTAAAATAACTTACTATTTTATTTCTCATATGTATTTTATTCCACCCATTTCCCCTAACTTGTATACCCAATGAGGGCAAAAAATGAAAAAAATGCCTCTTTTCTTTGTGCCCAATCTCAGAAGGAAAAAAGTTCCTCTTTGAGTCCAATATCAAAAGAAAAAAAGTCCCTCTTTTCATTGTACCCAAACTCCATGGCTCCAGTGGGCTTAACATACTGTAGGAGTTCAATCATTACTTCTGAGAACAGTATTATGACTCATGGGAATTATAACAATTTCATTACAGGTGATGAAATATACAGAAGTGCTGTAAAATCATACAGAAAGAGGGAGGAAGAAATAAGACAAAAGTTTATGTTCCTTTGGAATCCATACAATCTCAAAAGAACTCAAGGAGTTGAGTCCACCATCACATTGAGTGGATTTCCTATTGTGAATCAAATGGATGTGGAGGATATAAACAAGAGTCATAAAAAATGAACAAACAAACAAACAATAAAAGAATAAGCAATCAAGAACAGGATATTAAAGGGAATATCCACACTGATGAGATTATAGAACCCCTGGAAGTAAAATTTAATTATTTCTAGAAGCCATCATTAGGTGTTTTTAAGAAATCATTGTCATTTCTCCCCAACCCTTTTCTGGAAGTAATTTCATTCATTGTCTGGAGATTTATAAGTTTTTTTTGGAGCCACTGTTCATCTTTTTTGGCTTAAATAACTCAAAAGAGGGAGAGAGTTAAGATGACCACATTGGGAAACATAACCAAGACTATTTGAAAATCAGAATAACAGAAACAAATTTAAGAGCCAGAAGAGACTAAGATCAATTTTGTTCAAACCCAATATTTTACAGGGGAAGAAATCAAGGCACAAGAAAAAACAATTTGACTAGGTTTACTATCACAACTGGCCTGGAACCTAAATGTCCTAACTCACAGCTCAAGAA
The DNA here is from genome assembly GCF_027887165.1 of Monodelphis domestica. NCBI lineage: Eukaryota > Metazoa > Chordata > Mammalia > Didelphimorphia > Didelphidae > Monodelphis > Monodelphis domestica. The sequence continues at coordinate 217,322,309 of NC_077228.1, read as the reverse complement.
ACTTCCTACTTGACCTTTTTCTGTAATATTATAGATAAAAGATCGTTTCTGTTCTAATATTTCAATGATTTGCAATCAATACTGGCTGGTTTAGAAATCAAATGCACCAAAGCTATGTTATTAAAAAAAAAAGTGAGAAGTTGCTTTGGTTGGCAAATGCTTAAATTGGCAAAAAAAAAAATGGCTTTACATTTTGCCTCTTTTGATACAGCTTTATCCACCTACCAGTATTCAAAATTACTTTAGCAACATGGTATGGTCATTGCTATCAAAGCAAAGAGTAGTCAAGCTCTTAAGATTTTTTGGTGGGTATTTTCATTTCATCTCCATTTTTTCATCTTGTTTTTGTTCTTTTTCTCCTTCCCAAGATGACAAGGAAACTAAATTTCAAACCTTTCTTTTTTCAAACCTTTTTTTATGATTCTAAATTAAGCAAATTCCAGAGGAAAAATATCCCTAAATGTGTACAGTGATGTCAACTCATTCTGTTTGGAGAATTTCTATCCAAAGATAAGAACAGGGTCCCCAAATGCCCCCTTTGGCATATCAAAAATTTTAGGAAATTTTTGTTTTGTAAGGGCCAGGAAAAGTGAAAAGAATGAGCATTCTTTGGTAAGCATACCACAAGAGGAACCAACTCCCTCTCCAATCCCTCCCATCTTCACACAACCACTATACTGGCAGAAGGTGGCAAAAAGAGAAAAATGCAATAGCTGAATTTGTTCCACCCTTCTCTTCACATTTAGTCCAGTCAATATGAAAATACTGCAAACTAGTGAGGGGTTCTAAACACACAAGGCCACAGTCATTTGTCCCAAAGCAAACACACAACTGTATCTACCAATTTAACTAAATGTTAATTCAATAAGCATTTATTGACATCTTTTATTAACTAATCAACCAACCAATATTTGGGGGGTAACTATTAAGAGCCAAGTACCTTTCTGAGTGAGGCATACATCATGATCCTTTCCTTCAAAAAGCTTCACAATTGTTGGGGGAATGTCAGAAGAGCAATATTTGCATGTTTAAATCCTGGGTTCTTAGCATTTTCCTGCCATATAAAAACCCTTTCAAAAAAGCAACAGTATATTTGGAGAGGGAAGATATATGCACATGGAAAATTAAGTAACACAAATAATATAACACTGTACCTGATTCCCTAACCTATAAGTGAGATGGAAAAGTGATTTATAGGGGCAGCAAGGTGGTTCAGTGGACAGAGAGGCAGGCCTAGAGACAGGAGGTCCTGGGTTCAAATTTGACCTTGGATAGATGTGTGGCCCTAGGTTAGTCACTTAAACCCCATTGCCTAGCCCTTACCACTCTTCTGCCTTGGAACCAATACTTAGTATCAATTCTAAGACAAGAGGTAACAGTTAAGAAAAGCAAAGGAAAGGAAAGGAAAGGAAAGGAAAGGAAAGGAAAGGAAAGGAAAGGAAAGGAAAGGAAAGGAAAGGAAAGGAAAGGAAAGGAAAGGAAAGGAAAGGAAAGGAAAGGAAAGGAAAGGAAAGGAAAGGAAAGGAAAGGAAAGGAAAGGAAAGGAAAGGAAAGGAAAGGAAAGGAAAGGAAAGGAAAGGAAAGGAAAGGAAAGGAAAGGAAAGGAAAGGAAAGGAAAGGAAAGGAAAGGAAAGGAAAGGAAAGGAAAGGAAAGGAAAGGAAAGGAAAGGAAAGGAAAGGAAAGGAAAGGAAAGGAAAGGAAAGGAAAGGAAAGGAAAGGAAAGGAAAGGATATGTGGCAAGGGATATGTGGAGGGCAAAAATACACAAGGCATTTTGGAGGATATATTATAGAAGGGATTAGGTAGGGGAGGAGTTTGGGGAAGAATGGAATGGTTTGGGCTGGACGGTCACTAAGGTTCTTTTCAACTCTGAAGTTCTGTGATTCTGTTAAGAGTGTGAACATAATTCTCGACCCTCTTACCCAAATTTCCCTTGAAGATCTCTGGCTCTGGTGTCAGAAGACCAGGGTCAAATCCCTTGTGATCTTGGTCAAGTCACTTAACTACCTGGGAGTTATGAGGGAGATGAACTAGGTGGTCTTTTGATCCTCTTTCCAGTTTTAATCTATAATCCTTTGGTCTTATAAATATCTGGGTTTTATTTTTAAGCCTTTTCTTTCCATCTTAGAAACAATACTGTATATTAGTTCCAAGGTAGGAGAATGGTAAGGGCTAGGTAATGGGGGTTAAGTGACTTGCCCAGGGTCACACAGCTGGGAAGTGTCTGAAGCCAGATTTGAACCCAGGATGCCTGGCTCGATATCCAGTGAACCACCTAGCTGCCCTCATACTTCACATTTATATACTTTACATTTACCAAAACAAATGCAGTTTTTTTTTCCTTTTAAGTCCATAAGCAATGAGGTAGTCCTTGAATAACTATATGAAATATGCTACATCACAACTCCAAAATGCTTTAGGTAACAATAATACAAAAATGGCTACCTTTTGGTAAATCAAGTTTACCACACTAAAATTCCAGGATCTATTGTTTTTCTTTAGAAAAATCAGAATATTTGCTGTCCTCCCAGGTTTCAAGTATCTTCAAGTATCGTTCATATATATATATATATATATTTAAACCTTTACCTTCCATCTTAGAATCAATACTGTATATTGGTTCCAAGGAAGTGTCTGAGGTCAAATTCAAACCTAGGACCCCTGTCTCTAGCCCTGGCTCTCAATCCACTGGGCCACCTAACTGCCCCCCATAAATCTGCTTTTAAAAACACATCTATCAACTTCCAGTTAGGAGAGTGATGAGAAAGATCAGAAGGAAGCCTAGTTCTTCCATATAAACCCCAACAAATATCAGAAAAGAACCCCAGAAATACAAATTGTAAAACTGAAAAAAAAAAACCCCATAAGTAAGCTCTTCTATCCATTCCAGAACTGCACAAAAAGATGAGCAGAAGCCAGTCTGAAGGGAGAAGAGCCACATCAGGGAAGTCAGAGCAAGCTCTGGCAGAGGGACCCCACAGTTAGCCAGCATTCTGGAATTGCCTTTGCTCAGGCAGATGTGAAAACAAGCAGGCTTCCTGATAAGCAGGGAGACAAAAAGGGTCTGGAGGAATAGCAGCACTCATGGATAAATCACAGAGTAGATCAATTCACGCGTGGGCAGCCAAGAAGCGAATGAATGTGTGGGGGGTTCTCATGATCTCTGTGATGTGTGGAAGGATAAGTCTAAAGCCCATCTAATGCAGCTGCATCGGAGGGGAATGAGCAGCTGTGATCAGGAGGGAGGGTTATCCTGGCTGCTGCTTAGAGAGAAGGGAGGGGGAAGATTTACTATTCTGATGAAAAGAACTTCTTTGTCATCTGATTTCAGTTTCCTGCTAATATCTGCTTCTGCCTAATGAGTACATGCCATCTGATGACTTACGAGGCTAGAGAATTCTGGGGCTGGAAGAAGATTTGGGGGGAGGTCAACGAGGCCAAACGCCCCCCCAACCCCACTCCCACCCCCACCCCCCCAGCCCTGCACACAAAACAATTCCAGAGAGACAGTTTGTCTGAGTTGTTCTTAAACATCTCTAGGAGCAGATTCCAAAATGCTCCTCGGTAATGAATCCCAGATGCCCACAACCTGCCCACTGATGAGATGAGCTCCCATTCAAAAACTCAGTGATTTATCTTCAGGCTCTCTCAACTCCCTTAGAATTATTCAGAAGTGGGGCAGTTAGGTAGCACAGTAGATTAAAGCTGAAAGCCAGGAGTTGGGAGGTCCTAGGTTTAAATCTGATCTCAGACACTTCCTAGATATGTGACCCTGGGCAAGTCATTTAACCATCATTGCCTAGTTCTTGCCATTCTTCTGTCTTAGAATTGATACCAAGGGGAGCAGCTAAGTGGCTCAATGCACTGAAATCCAGGTGTAGAGATGGGAGGATTGGGGTTCAGATCTAGCCTCAGACACTTCCTAGCTGGGTGAGCCTTAACCCCCATGGTCTAACCCTTACCACTTTTCTGCTTTGGAACCAATACACAGTACTGATTCTAAGACTAAGACAAAAGGTAAATAAAATATTTATTTTAATAAATATTTAAATAATTATATTTAAATTTTATATTTTAAAATTAAAAATAAATTATATTTATATAAAAATAAATTTTAAATAAATATAAATAAATTTTTTTTAAAAGGAATTATTCAGAAGACCTAATATATCTTACATTGTTTCATATCCAAATCTCACCAGTAGCCATGGAAAGTCATCCCCAACCTTGTCATTAGACCACACTTCAACTACATCCTTTTCCCCACTCATTGTAGATTTTGCCCTACAAAGTTTCAGTCTAGACTTCGCTGCCAGCTGACCCAGTGAAATTTTCTTTCCTAATGTCAGAAGTTCTCTGACAATTTTCCTAATTGTCAGAAGTTCTCTAGAGGCCGATGCCCCAAAGGTATTCACTCTACACCCTCAGTGAATCACCAGCTCATCTCTATTAATGGAGAGACAGACAGACAGACAGACAGACAGACAGAGTTGACCTCAGTGCCAAGAGGTGAGTTCAAGTCCTGCCTCCGATATATACTGCCTGTGTCACCCCTGGGCAAGTGACTTAATCTCTCAGTACTCTGAGTAATTGTCTGGAACTAGAGATTGCAAAGAAGGTACAGTTGTGCCTTAGGAAAGGGCATTTCCTAATGCAGGGAGTTCACTCTTGATGCTCCATGGATCCAAGGGCAGAGAAAAGCTAGACAGGATTTTTGCCTGCCAAAAACAAAAAACAATAACCTGCCCAATCCATGAATGAGTAGGCATTGTTAGAGACTAAAGCTCTTTCCTAAAATTTCATCTGCCCACACTTCAAAGCCATGGAAGTACCCACCCTACAAGTCAACCCCTCACCTTGGCCATTCCCCTCTCTCCAGGCCCTCCCTTCGGTGGTTTCTCTGCCTCTTATTCCCTCACCCCTCTACCTCCTTCGAAGATTTCTCAGCCACACTTTCTGTCCAACCGGTTCCCCTCTTTATTTTTGTTTCAGGGAGGATTATCGCCATGGCAATGTCCAGGTGACAGGGAGGGGAGGGGAAGGAAACCCACCTGCATTCAGCCCTTAATCCTGTCAAGCGTGCCAGAGAGCAGCAGCCAAGAAATAAGAAATGTGACCATTGTTCCGTATCCTGCACGGGATAAAATAAACTGAAGCACAGCTGAGCTGTGACTGAAAGGCAGCCTCTGCCCAAAAGCCATGCTGCTGTCTGCTTGGTCAATACAGAATACCTAAAGCATTTGCAGAACTCATCCCCACAGTTGGGTGAAAGTGAAATACATTTTCATTTTCAGGGGAAGCTCCACAGTTGACAAGAGGTTTTTAAGTCAGGAAACATGGCTTAACCTTAATTATTCAGATAGAAGAGGCCCATTTGTATGGCATCCAGACGCCTGGCTTTAAAATTCTTTTTTCTTTCCTTAACGCTTACCTTCTGTCTTAGAATCGATGCTGATTATTGGTTCCAAGGTAGAAGAGTGGTTAGGGCTAGGCACCAGACCCTCCCATCTCTAGGTCTGACTCTCTATCCACTGAACTACCTAAATGCCCCTGACTTTATCATGCTTGCTTCTTGCCTGAATTTTGGCCACATCTCTCTTCAAAACCTCTATAAATCTGTGGAGGAAAACCAGTCATGATCTGTGAGTTATTCCAAACAATCTAGAAAACTATGAATGAAACAGGAAAATTATACTGGAAAATCCTGTACATATTCATCCATCTAACTACTGGGTATTAACAATGAGGTCAAAGATCGAAGAAATGGTCTCACATATACCAAAATAGTCATTTTCAGCAGTTTTTGTGATAGCAAAAAACCTAGAAGTGAGTACCTAGTGAATGACTGAACAAACTTTAATCTAAGAATAAAATGGAATATTACAGAACTCCAGAAAAAAAGAATTCAGAGAAAGCTGGGAAGATGTGTGTGAACCAATGATGCAGAGCAAAATTAGTAGAACCAAGAGAATCAGCTACATAATGACCATAATAATGGAAGGGAAATAAAACCGAAAGGCATCAGAATGCTTGATCAATGCAGAGACCAATCTTGGCTTCAGAGGACTGATTTAGAAACTTCTCTCTTATTTTTCAGCCCTCCCCTCCCCATATCACAGAAGACATCATCAAGGAGACAGATATGTATATATAAACTATTTCTTTCATGTTTCCATGTTTCAGGTCATTCTCTGGAAGTGGCATTCACAATTTTTTCTTCAAGTATTAAATCTGTAACTGTATGTAATATTTTCTAGTTCTACTCTTTTTCACTATTCATTCCCATGTAGTTCTTTCCAAGGTTTTTTAAATTAGCCTGCTCTTCATTTCTTATGGTTCAGTAGTATTCCATCACAATCATATACCACAATTTGTTTAGCTATTTCCCAATTGATGGGCATCCCCTCAATTTCTATTTCTTTGCCACCATAAAGGGAGCTGCTATAAATATGTTGGAACATACCGGTTCTTTTTCTTTTTCCCTGGACTCCTTGAAAAACAGGCCCAGCAGCTGGATCTAAGGGTATATACACTTTTATAAATCTCTGAGTATAATTCCAAATTGCTCTCCAAAAAGAGTTGGATCATTTCATAGCACCATCAATAGTGTACTAATGCCCCCATTTCTCCACATCCCCTCCAATATTGGTCATTCTTTTGTCATGAGCGAATTAATTTCTAAAAAACATGGGAAGACCTACATGAAATTAATTATGAAGAGTACAACGAGGAGAAAGAAGAGAACATTATATACAGTAACAAAAATATTGTTTGAAGAATGGTTTGTGTATGTCCACCTTCAGAGAAAAAATGGATAAACAGAAATAAGACATGGTTTTATACACACACACACACACACATATATATATATGTATATATATATATATATATATATATATGTATTTTCCTTCTCTAGTGCAGGGAGGGGAAGGAGGGAGGGAATTTACCTGGAATTTAATGTAACAAACAAATAAAATTTAAAATAAAAAAAAGGAAAGGATTTATTAATGGACTATGCACCAGGCTCTGTGCTAAAAGCTTTACAAATACTGTCTCATTTGATTCTCATGACAATTCTGGAAGTTAGGTATTATTATTATCCCCATTTTATAGTAGGAAAACTGAGGCAGAGGTTAAATAAATTGCCCAGGGTCACCCATGTCTGAGGTTAGATTTAAATGAAGTCTTCCTGACTCCAGGTCCAGCCCTCTATCCACTGCACCACCTACCTGTCTCTTAGAAATAATGAAATTTAGAAGGTCCTGCTGTTGATTTTAATTATCTGAACTCTTACAAAATAGGAAAAGTGCTTCTAAGATTGATTACTGGGTGATCAATCAGTAAACAGAAGATGAAAGAGTTCACCAAAGTTATCTTAGAGAACAAAAAGATAACCACTAGAAACTGATTATTACTGTAATCTTATTTTTTTTAATCTATACAATGTGTTAATAAGCAGAATAAAAGTTGTGACTGAGAAAAATCAAGAACCAAAAGAAATCCTACAGATCGGGATATTTTCCAAGTCACATAGAATTAGATGGCAAATAACTACTGAAATAAGAAGATTTGGGGCTGAGACACAAAAGGCCTGGCCTTTGGTCCTCTCTCTACCACTTAATGATTGTGTAACCTTCAACTAAGTCTGTTTCCCTATTGATGAAAAAAAATTCAAGAACATTTTATGCCTTTATTGAAATAGCAGTATACTATTTTGAATTTGGAATTGAGAGATCTTAGGTTTGAATCCTGGCCCTGCTATCTGGGGGTTCTAGTCAGCTGCAAGCTCAGTGAATCAGCAAGGTAGCCTAGCAGCCAAGAAATACTAATGCATGATGGGTTGCATAGATGTAAGTACCAATACCATGTCCAGCATGGACTCATTATACTCTGCCTGGCTCCTAAGCCAGGGAATGCTAGAGATAATTGTTAAAATTTCAGTATAAGCATTTATAACTCAGATATCAACAAATAAATGCCACAAAGCAGAGTCTGATTTGCTCTTTGGTAGGCTGTTCAGACTTAAGAAAGTAATGGAAGGGGCAGTTAGGTGGCTCCATAGATTAGAGACAGGCCTAGAGATGAGAGGTCCTTGGTTCAAATCTGGCCTCAGACACTTCTTAGCTGTGTGACCCTGGACCAGTCACTCAACCAGAACCGCCCTATTCCTTACCACTGCCCTGTCCCTTAGAACCAATGCACTGTGTTGATTCTAATTCAGAAGGTATAGGTAAGAAAGAAGGAAGGAAGACAGAGAGGGAGAGAGAAGGAAGGAAGAAATGAACGAAAGAACACACAAGTGAAAGAGAGAAAAGGAAAAAGAAGAGAGGAAGGAAGGAAGGAAGGAAGGAAGGAAGGAAGGAAGGAAGGAAGGAAGGAAGGAAGGAAGGAAGGAAGGAAGGAAGGAAGGAAGGAAGGAAGGAAGGAAGGAAGGAAGGAAGGAAGGAAGAGTGTCATGTTTACTATCCATTTCCTCTCCCACCCCAGAAAGCTGGTTCTTCAACACAAGCTCAGCTTTGGTTCCAAATACTATATCCAATTTAGGACAGCATCTTTTTAAAAAAAAAAATATTGACAAATTGGACCTGATTTAAAAGAGATTGGCACAATAAATAATTGTTGGATTGAAGTAGAAAGCAAGACTGTGAAGAGACTGGAAAATTGATAGCAAGGATAAATTGAAAGCTTTGGCTGTGTTTCCCCTGTATCAAAAAAAAAAGACTTTTGGGGGTGGGATGGTGGAGAATGATGTCTATATTCAAGAATTTGAAGAACAACTACTTAGAAGAGGGATTATACTTGTTCTGTTTAGGCTTGGAGGAACCAATGGGTGGTAGCTGCAGGGAAGCAGCTTTCTGCTCAATAAGGAAAAAATTTCTATAATTTATGCCTAGAACTCTGTCCTTCCTCATCTCTGCCCCTTGGCTTCTCTGGCTTTCTTCAATTGTCAGCTAAAGGCTAACACTCTGCTAGATGCTTTTCTCCATTCCCCTTAATGTTAGTACCTTGCTTCTATTGATTATCTCTATTTATCCTCATTTAACTGAAGTCAGCCTTAGTTTCCTGTTCTGTAAAATGAAGATAATAATAGCATCTACTTCCCAGGGTTAGTATAAGTATAAAATTAGATTATATTTGTAAAGTGCTTTCTAAACCTTATAGCACTATATAAATGTCAGCATTATTATTACTGCTGTTATTGACTTTACTATCTAAAATTGGAATGATTGTCTGGAGAAGCATGAATTCCTGGTCTCCAGAATTAATCAATTGGAGGGTAGAGGACCATTTATTGGAAGTTATAGAAGAGGTTGGAGGCTGGACTAGATAAACTTAGTAACTGCTTCCAACTCTGAGACATTATATTTATCCTCATCTTACTTATATAATCTCAGACACTTCACATAAGTGTTCTAAACTATGATTTCCCCCTTTGTAAAATGGGGGCAATTGGGTGGGAAAAAATGCCAGGCCTGGAATCAAGAAGATCTGAATTCAAATATTGCCTCAGACACTTACTGTGTGACCCGAAGCAAGTCACTTACCCCTATTGGCCTCAGCTTCCTCATCCATAAAATGAGCTGGAGAAGGAAATGGCAAACCACTCCAGTATCTTTGCCAAGAAAACCCCCATACGGGATACAAAGCATCAGAGACAACTGAAATGACTGAACAACAACAAAAATGAGGATGAAATGAATATGTATTTGAAGTATGTCACAGATCTTCTTTAAAGCACTAGATGAATTTCCTATATCTTTGTTTACAAAGGAATATAAATTCTTTGAGAAAATTAATTGTATTTTATCTTTATATTCCCCAAACTGAGCTCTAGGATGCTTTGCATATTAAAGGTGTTTAATGAACTAGTGTTGAACTGATTTGATAGGGTTAGACCAGATATTAACTTAAGTCCTTCTCAACTCTAAATCTTATGTTCTTACCAGCATAAATGGCTAGACCTCCTGTGATATTCCTATTTTTCTCAGTTTCCCATGCTTGGGGAAAACCTATCCTCTGGATGTATGTATCCACTTGAAGATACCACCATTCATTCATCCAGTGACAGCTACCAGAATTTCAGGGATATCACCAAACACACACACACACACACACACACACACACACACACACACACACACAAACACACAAATCCCCTTCTATCACACATTTCACATAAAATCTAATGTGGTACTGACAGCACACAAAATGATCCAAAGTGTTCATCCAGGAAGGCTTCCTGGAAGCAATGCTTTCTTAAAAAGAATTTTGAAAGAATTGGAAGAATGTGATCGATGGATTGAAAGCATATGAACAAATGGTCACTCTGGAAATAATTTGAGGGAAAAAGGCAATTTATAAATAATTATTTTCCTGCATCTACAAGCACAAAGATTCAAACTTTTAATGTCATCAATCTACTTAAAACATGCAAATAATGATCAGGCTCGGAACTGAGGTATTGCTTAACAGCCCATTCCTAGCTGAAATATAATAAAACCAAGAAGATTTAGAATTTCTTTTGTAGAAATTCCTTCCTTCCAGATTCCACCCCAATCTAAGAAGTCCAGTTTCATCACCTAGGAACAGGCCATTCTAGGATCTTGGAAGCTGAAATGTTAAGCCTTTGAGTGGGCATCTCTCTTAGGAACAAAAAAGGCAGCGCCCTTGTAACATGGAGAGCAGTCCCTGTGGCCATTATGCTCCCAGGCTCTGGGGAGATGGACATCCTGAGCTCTCTGCTGGGATTGGCTGGAGCCATCCCAAATAACTCAGTTAATCGCATTCCCTTCCAGCCCCATTCTTATATCTAATTCTAAGCCCTGCCAGTGATTAATCCTTACTGGATTCACTTTTCTGGAATATTTTGCTCCAAATAGTACTATTATGAGAAATTCTTTAGTCCAGGGTCTATGAAGTTGTTTTTTGAAATATTTTTATAATTCTATTTTAATATAATTGTTTTCCTCTATAATCCCATGTATTTTATTTTATATATTTAAAAACATGACTCTGAGAATCATTTGCCTCAGTTTCTTTATCTGTAAAATGAGCTGGAGAAGGAAATGGCAAACCACTCCAGTATCTTTTCCAAGAAAATGCTAAATAGAGTCACAAAGAGTTGGATATGACTGAAAAACACTGAATAACATACACATAAAATATGCATATATATAATATATGTATGTGTACACATACATGTAAATGCATAGGTTTATAAAGTGTTATATATACAACACATATTTATATGCATACATATAAAATATGTATATGTATCTATGTGTGTGTATATATATATATGTATATATATATATTTATGGGGGCCTTTCTTTTATGGAAATTCCTTCCTTCCAGATTCCACCCCAATCTAAGAAGTCAGGTTTCATCACCTAGAAACAGACCATTCCAAGGTCTCTCTCTGGAGCTGAAATATATACATAACATACATAAAACACTTTATAAAACTAAAATTGATATTTGCCTTTAAAGGTCAGGGAAGGAAAAAGTAATGCAACATTTTATTTCACCAATATTGGGCACTTCTAGGATCCAGAGCCTAGAAAGATTTCATGAGAACTTGGATTTTGGAAAGACTCTAGAAAGTCCAGGCTTCACTATCCAACAGTAAATGCACTAAAGCTTTGTAGGGCAGTTCAGAAAGCTTCCAGGCAAAGTCATCCTTGGGGAGTGAAAAGCCCAGAGCAAATTGAATCAAAAAGAAAATTTTATTAAGGGCCCACAACATTGAGGGATATAGACAGATATGTATATACACATATACACACATAGCTCTTCCACATCACAAGGGTTAGAAGCATACAAGCCCTGGATCTAGAATCTGGAAATCTGGATCTGGAAAATCTGCCTAACATTTTTTGGCTCTCCCTCTGTGTCACAGAAGAAGTCTAATTTTTTTCTTTTTTTTTCTTTTATGAATGTTTATAGTATCTTATTGTAAAATTCAATTTAAGTATTTGGTCATAGTTTATTGTTTCTAAACTTTTTCTGTGTCATCTGCTGACCTTCAAAAAATTCGCTTCTGCAAAACTTCCACAAAAATTCTCATTTAATTTCTCATGCCAACTCATGATATATTACAAAACTGCTAAGGGGAAAGTCACAATATGGAAGGGATACCTGTATATATTTATAAATACATATATATGTATATATACATATATAAATATATATGTGATATAAATATATATGTATACAAATATACACATATGGGTGTGTGTATATGTATTTGGGGGAGAATGGTATTCCAGGCATTGGGAATAGTATCATCAAATATAAAGAAGCCAAAAAAGCACAATAAATGTAAAAGAGTTTCAAATACATTGGTTTGGCAGAAGTACTAGAGTATAGAGGACAATCTTAAATGGAAGACCAAGAAGTTAGAACTTTATACTATGTGTAATATGGAGGGGCAGCTTGGTGGTTGAGTGGATGGAGTTCCAGGCCTGGAAACAGGAAGTCCTGCTTTTGAATCTGGCCTCAGAAACTTCCTAGCAATGTGACCCTGGGCAAGTCACTTAACACCAATTGCCTAGCTCTTAACACTTTTCTGCCTTGAGACTGATACTCATATCAATTCCAAAACAGAAGGTAAGGCTTTTTTTTAAGTAATATAAAGCTTTGAGAAGTATTCTTTTTTTACTTCTATCCCTTATTCTCACAAATTTTTATTCTATTTTTTGTTACCAGATTACATGTAGATACAATTTTTGATAATCATTTTCTGACAGTTTGCCATCTTCTCTCTCCTTCTCTCTCTCTTTCCACTACCTTGAGATGGAAAGTAATAGGATACCAACTATACATAAGCTATCTTGTAATACATATTTCTATACTCATTATGTTATGAAAGAAGTTATATGTCTCTTATACAAGAAAAAAATCTCATGAAGGAAATAAAGTAGAAAATGGTATGCTTCAATCTTAATTTCTTCTATAGCAGTGGATAGCCATTTTCATCATGGGCCTCTGGGAGTTACTCTGAATCTTTGCAATGCCAATAATAGTTAAGTCATCCATAGTTGATTGTCATACATTATTACTGTTATTTGTATAATAATCTCCTTAATGAGAGATTTTAAGCAAAGAAATGATATAATCAGAGTTGTACCTAAGGATAATTTTAGCATAAGCCTAAGTGATGGATTTGAAAGAAAAAAGACTAGAAGTAAGGAAATTGGTTAGAAGCCATTGGTATATAGAAATATTTTGAAATTAAAATTGAATAAAATAAAAATCAAAATAAGGAGCTATACTAGGGTGGTGGCAATGATAATTAGAGGTTATGAATTGGAAACTAGACAACAACAATTGGATGTGATAGATGAGGAAGAGGGAAAAGTCAAAGCCTGTAACACATGTGACTGGGTACCATTGATAGGAATAGAGAAGTCATGAGGATAAGATGAAGGAGAAAGATAATTTCAACTTAAGTTAAAATCTGAAGTTATCAGTAAGATATCCTAAAAGCAGCTGGAAATATAAGAGAGAAGCCTGATAGAGAGAATCCAGAAACAGATTCAGGAGTCATTGATAGAGAGGTGACCATTGCAACCTTGAATGAAATTTGGATGAGGTGAGCATCCACTTCAACAATCCAACAAACATTTATTAAGGGTCCCCTATTTTTTAAGTACAAAAATACATTTGCACAGGGCCTGGCCTCGAGGAACCTACAGTTCATTGGAGGACAGAAGTATGTAAATATGATGTGAATTTGGTATTAATAGGAAGTATGGGCAAAGGATAACAAAAAAATCGAGGAAGTAGAGGGACAAGGAAGGAAAGTATTATGAAGGAAAAAGGGAGAGATCTCAATAGATGAAGTTGAGAGTGTATGAAACAAGTCTATTTCAAACACAAAGGATGGAATAAACAAAGATAGTAAGACAAGAAAGAGAAGGGAGAGACAGTAGACTAACTTGGTTGCAGTAGAGAGTAGAAAAGGAAAAACATGAAATAATATAGAATTGTGTTGTCATTCACTTGTGCATGACTCTTTGGGACCCCATTTAGGGTTTTCTTAGCAAAGCTACTGGAGTGGTTTGCCATATCCTCCTCCAGCTCATTTTATAGATGAAGAAACTGAGGAAAATAAGATGAAGTGATTTGCTCAGGGTCACGCAGCTAAAGAAAATGTGTGAAGCTGAATTTGAACTGAAGAAAATGAATCTACCTGATTCCGGGCTCAATGCTCTTGTCCACAGCAGCAGTTTAAAATAATACAGAACACCTATCAGAGTCAAGGGAGATAGGGTCCAGAACTAGGATGATTGCAGAAGGAATGGAGAAAAGGGAGAAGAGTGTGTGCATAAGGGGAGAGAGAGACAGAGACGGAGAGAGACAGAGACACAAAAAGAGAGAGACACACATAAAGACAGACAGACAGAGACAGAGAAACAGAGGGAGACACACACACACAAAGACAGAGTCAGAGGGACAGAGACAGAGACAGAGAGAGAGCCTGAAAAACAGGACCTAAAAGAACACATGTTTCTTTAAGGCAACAGGACCCAGATGAAGTATCTTAGAAACCTGCATGAATTGCTGCAGAGTGAAGTGAGCATAACCAGGAAAACAATTCCTAGAACAACATCATAAAGACAAATAACTTTGAAAGGCTTAAGAACCCTGATCAGTGATATGACCAACCACAATTTCAGAGAACCAATGAGAAAGCATGCTACGCACCCCCCCTGATAGAAAGGTGAAGACTCAAGACCTACATATTTTTTTAAATAACCAAAGCAAAAAATTAGGGTTTTTTGTTTTTGTTTTTTTGTCTATGCATACTTGTTGCAAGGGTTTTCCTTTTTAATGAGGAGGGGGAAAAAAGAGAAAATAAATGATTGTTAATTCGGAGAGGAAGAACAACTAGGTTGCACAGTGGATAGAGCACTGGGCCTGAAGTCAAGAAGACTCAAGTTCAAATTTGACCTTGGACATTTACTAGCTATGTGACACTGGGCAACTCCCTTAACCTTGTTTGCCTCAGTCTCCTCATTTGTAAAATGAGTTGGAGAAGGAAATGGTAAACTACTCCAATATCTCTGTCAAGAAAACCCAAAATGGGGTCACAAAGAGTCAGGCACAACTGAAAAATGATTGAGCATTTAAAAAAAATATTAATGTCAAAAAAGAGGGGTGGGAATAAATGACAGCCCTGAAGGGAGGAAAAAAGTCATGAATGGTCATAGGTAACAGGAAGTCTGTGGTGGCTGTGTATAGAAGAGGGAGTTTGGGACCCTTTTACATAAAAAATACAGTTTGGTATTTTTCTTTTTCTTTTTTTTTAGTAGCTTAGTTTTTTTTTTGGCTGCTTATGTCCTAGCACTTGCTCAGTAATCCTCTTCTCCCTCTTTCCCCCTGATTCAGAAAGAATGTCCAATCAAATTCTCACTGGCTTATTACACGTACTTCCTTAGATGTACCTTCAGCATTCACTCCCTTCCTCGCCCCCCCCCCAAACCCTCACCACTCCAAATACAAATTTCTCCTCAAACAACCCAAAGCAAATTGATACAGTCTAGATTAAGTTCCTTTATTCCCCAGTGCCTGATTTCTTTTCCATTTAGGCCAAATATACTTTTGTCACATCTGGCCAAGAATACCAGCATTTAACTGAATTACAGACATCACCCCCCCCCCCAGAGGAAAGCCTTAGATTTGGGGTGTAAACAGACCAAAGTGAGAAAAAGCTGTCTTCAGGAGCAGCGGGCTCTACTTCAACACATGCCCAGGGTTTTCCTAATGCTAAAGACCTCAGAAGAGTCCCAACTGTCTACAGGACTCCAGAGCAATTCCAGGCCCAATCCAACAACCAGACAGGAGAGAGTTTTTCATTATGTAAAAGCACTTTTGTTCCTCCTTCTCTATATCCTGCTAGCAATTTCATATCCGGTTTGGGAATTCCAGGAACATCGTTTGGCTAACCACACGTCTGCAAGCCGAAGGGCCAGAGCATGCCCCTACCTGCAAGGGCCCTATCATTAGAAGTGAACCATGCATTCTCTTCTCTCCGGTGAAACATATAAAAACCTCAGTCTTCAACCACAACTGCCGAACTCCACCCTTCTCACTCCATCGCTCTCAGATCAAGGCACCAAAGAAAAGTCACCTTCCCAGGAGATGAGAATAAAAGCCAGGAGCTGAGTAGGTTAATTTGTTTAAACAACTGCAGTCTGTTTGACAAAATCAAAAGGACAGTTTTTAAGACAATCCTCCTCTGCCCTCTCCATTTGGGCTCTTGTGTGGCAAAAGATCAAACTGGGAAGGGGAAAAAAAGGGAGAAAATTTTCTAAAATTACAAGACGTCAGAACTGGAAGGGACTTTGAAAGGCATCTCATTCAGCCTCATTTTTTCAGATAAGAAAGTGGATTGCTCTAGGTAATCAAAGAACCAATGCCTCCCTCCAAAAAACAGCATGTTCTGTATGAATTTCATAAATGGGATACCTTCAGCACTAGGAAGAAAAATACTCTGCTCCTGTGATTACACAGTTACAGGTTGTGGAGCTGGAAGAGAATTTAGAAGTGATCTAGTCTAATTCCATCTTTTTTTTTTTTAGTGAGTCAGAGCTAGTAAAATCCTCTCACTCTGCCCCTTCTGCTCCACAACAATGAACTCCCAATTATATTTTCTATGTTAATTCATATTCAGCACTCAAAGAGAAATTTCTGGTCCTCTTTTTTATTAGACATTCAATAACCAAAGTTGGGGCAACTAGGTGGTACAGTGGATAGAGTACCAAGCCAGAAAGTCAGGAAGACGTCACATTCTGAGTTTGAATCTGGCCTCTACACTTACTAGCTGTGTAACTCTAAGTCAGTCATTTAACCATGTTTGCTTCATATTCCTTATCCATAAAATGGACTATAGAAGGAAATGGTGAACTGAAATGACTGAGCAACAACAACAACAAATAGGCCATGCACAGTGATGAGAAAATTGGCAGAGAAGCAGGCAAAAGGCATTTAATTAAGTTCTTGCATTACTTTGCACTAAGCTCTGGGGATACAAAGACAAGCAAAAACAAAGAGGGACCCTGCCTTCAAGAACCTTCCATGATGGGAACACAAAGACAAATATGAAAGAGTCTCTACTACCTCCCAAGGAACTTTCATTCTATTGGAGGAAACTATATGTACAAATAAAAATTAATACAGAGTATTTCCAAGAAATGAGAAGGAATTGGCTTCTGGGGACAGACAGGGGGAAAGACACCATGTAAAAGATGGTGCTTGAGTTTTTGATATTATTTTGATTTGATATTTTGATTATATAGGTGGCTCACTGGACAGAGAGCCAGACCTGGAGTCAGGAAGACCTGAGTTCAATGCTGGCCTCAGATACTTCCTAGTTATGTAACCCTGGGTTAAGTGATTTATAATCCCAACTGCCTAACCCTTACCACTCTTCTGCCTTGGAATGGATGCACAGTATGGATTGTAAGAGAGAAGTGGAAGGAGAAGAGAAGGGAAGAGAAGAGAAGAGAAGAGAAGAGAAGAGAAGAGAAGAGAAGAGAAGAGAAGAGAAGAGAAGAGAAGAGAAGAGAAGAGAAGAGAAGAGAAGAGAAGAGAAGAGAAGAGAAGAGAAGAGAAGAGAAGAGAAGAGAAGAGAAGAGAAGAGAAGAGAAGTAGAAAGGAAAGGAAAAAGGAAAGGAAAGAAAAAAAATATAGCGGAATTTTGTCTGTAATCTTCTTAAGGGCATGGACTGAATTCTGGTACATCTTTGTATTTATGGGTGTGCCAGGTGTGTTGGCTCACCTGGACCATGCTCTGTGCAGGTCTGTGCTTGTATCTGTGATGCCTTGTACATCACAAGGGTTTAATAAATTTTTGCTGAATTGAAATTAATTGTCCAAGGCTACACAGCAAAGAATAGAAACCAGGTCACCTGAATGTTCCAACTATTCTTTTTTTCTTTTTCTTTTTTTTTTAAACCCTTACTTTCTGTCTTAGAATCCATATTAAGTATCAGTTCCAAGGCAAAGGAGAGGTAAGGGCCAGGCAATTCAGGTTAAGTAACTTACCCAGGGTCATACAGTTAGGAAGTGTCTAAGGTCATATTTGAACCCAGGACCTTTCTGTCTCCAGGTTTGGCACTCTACCCACTGAGCCACCTAGCTTGTTTCCTTCAAAATCTTTTCATGTGCTTCTGAATAAAAGCTGATCTTTAAAATTCTAATGATGGCAATAGAAATATACTTTTTAAAAAACTACAGAAGTCCCCATCTCCAAGCTGCTCTTTGATAGAATATGTTAAGCTTCAGACAAATATAAATAAGATAAATGACCCCAGCCGTTAAGGACAGCCTATCTCTTGCCTTTTGCTTGCATCACAACCATAAAACATGGTGATTTACAGATACAGGGGGAGGGGCCCTCTTGCTTCCCTTCTGCAAAATTTATTTTTCTTTGATAGGACTTCATGCCTTTCCTTCTTTCTAATCTCTTCCTCCTCCTCCTCCTCCTCCTGTTTGCTTACTGACTCCCTCAGTTCCACCCTTCCCCTCCTCCAAAGGGTTTTTAATTGGTGGTTTATGATGGCAAAATACCCCTGGCCCAGCAAAATGGTTAGAGAGAAAAAGGAAAGGTGAAAAAACTGGAATCAATTGCAAAGGAAGTTCCCCTCGAACCAAAGTGTATGGACTGGCAGGTCCATGTTTTCCTAAGCACTCACCTCAGTTTTATTAGGGAGAGAGGCTTCCCTAGCTGAATAATAAAGCCTTTTTAGTCTAAATTCTCAATGTGGCCTACTGTGGTGGTAGTAATGTGGGGGATGGGAGAATTCAACCCACAAGCCAGAGACAAATGATTTATAATGCACCACTCTCAAAGCTGCACTTCTGAGCACCTTTAAGAGCACAGAGAAATAATATTTGCAATTAAGACAACGACTACAATTACTCCCAGATCTTGACCTGGCTTGCCCTAATCCAATTTCTATCTTTTCTAACTAGTTCTTGTTCTTATTCCTGGGGCAAGTGGCAGAAATTATTAGGGAAAGGTCCTTTGGGTCACTTACCATAATTCTTCAACTGAAGATGAGGGATGCTTTTCTCCATCTGAGAGAGCATAAGAGTACTGAAGACAATCAAGGTCTAGGAAGGCTAATGAACTGACATTTGAGACAAAACCATGAAAGTCTTAGAAGGGAGCCAGGGAGATGCTCCCTGGACAGTCAGATTAACCAGATTTCACTGGGCTCCTTTAGCTTTACATTTGATCTGGAAGAGTCCCTAGCTACCCATGACATTCAACTAAGGAACTTGAGCAAAGCCACTGGAAAGCAGAATATCACCTTGCCTACAAATGTGGATGGGCAAATATAAAGAGACTATGAGGGGCAGATCTGATCATTCGACAGGAGAACAAAATGGCAGCCGGGAACCTGGAGGCATTTTTGGAGACAATGAGATCATGAGCCCTGAAACAGATTGCACTGGTGTTGTTAACCCAGACACAAGCTAGGAGATGTAGACAATAATCCCTTTCCTTCCACCCTCCAAAGAGAACCCAACTTTTACTATTTGCTAGTCAATTACCTTACTTCCTGTTTTGCCATCAACTTGTTCTTACTGTTTTAGACAGCCCTAAGAATTTGTATTTCCCCCATTCATTATGATGCTTAGGTTATTTAACTGGTTATTTGTAAAAAATGTTGTTGGCCATCCAAACTGAGCTATTTGCTGTGGTTATTAAATTGCTAGGAGTAAAACTGATGGTTGGGGGTAAAGGGGAGGGAGAAAGAGCAAGAGCCTATTTTTTTCCCTCAGAACAGGCTGGGCATCTGGGGTGAGCTTACTAGAGAGGGATGCAAATTTCATAAATTCCAACTCAAATATTAGACATTTTCTTTTCCTTTGGTGATAGGGAGAGTGGGGGATGTAAGCCAGAATGCCTCATTGTGGAGTTTAGAAAGTTTCCTACAAATATACTTGAAACAAACAAAAAAATTGTTCAAGGTAAGAACTTTGGACAAGTACCATTGGTCTTAGATGGAGAACTCTTTAGTACAGGTGTCAGTTTAAATGTGTCTGCCAAAAAAATTGGAAAATGAAAGGATGCCCTTCAATTGGGGAATGGCTAAACAAATTCTGGTATCTGTTGGTGATGGAATACTATTGTGCCCAAAGGAATAATGAACTGGAGGAATTCCACGCAAACTGGAACAACCTCCAGGAATTGATACAGAGTGAAAGGAGCAGAACCAGGAGAACATTGTATACAGAGACTAATACACTGTGGTATAATCAAATGTAATGGACTTCTCTACTAGCAGCAATGCAATGATCAAGGACAATTCTGAGGGACTTACGAGAAAGAACACTATCCATACCCAGAGAAAGAACTGTGGGAGTAGAAACACAGAAGAAAAACAACTACTTGATCACATGAGTTGATAGGAATATGATTGGGGGTGTAGACTCTAAACAATCACCTTACTGCAAATATCGATATATGGAACTAGGTCTTGATATGACACATGTAAAACCCAGTGGAATTGTGCATTGGCTATGGGAGGGGGGTGCGAGGAAGAGAGAGAAAGAACATGAATCATGTAACCAAGGAAAAATATTCTTAATTAATAAATTAAATAAAATTAAAAAAAAATTAAAATAAAATAAATGTGTCTACCAGTGCCTGGAGCTAGAGATATATACTGACCTTATTCACAAGCTCTCCCTACTGGCTGCATCTAGAAGCCATTTCCCAATATTTCAAAAATTCGGAGGGTTTTGTTCAAATCAGCCTGTACTGAAGCCACTGGGACCTTCTCCCTTTTCATTCTAGTTTTGTCTTTTCTTTTCCAGTTTGAAGTGAATTTTAGTCCAATTTTTCTTGATGTCTTTTTTGGAAGAAATTTTCCTTTCTTTTATCTTTTATTTTTCAAATTTTTGATATATTTGTGTGTGTATACACATACATAGAAACACATACATATACCCACATATAATTGTAAAATTTTTACATGTATTCATCTAATTTTTTTCATGTCCTAATTTTTTCAAATAAATAATTCAATTTTCTGTTTTCAGTCTGTTTTGTTTTTGTATAGATCTCTTATATAATTAGTCTCTTCTCTCATGGCCGATCCACTGTATTCATAAAAGAGTTGTTATATTGACAAAGCACCTGTTTCAATGATGCTAATAATTATATTAAGGTAGTTCTGGTCAGATAATGAACATGTGCAATTAATTTTCATTTCTCAGGTCTTTATTGATTATATACTAACTGTTGGTATATGGATATAAATATAATCAATGCTTTCCTATGATTTTGTGCATGTCAAATGGTGATTCACTAAATCTCACTCTTGCTCCATTGTTTATTTGCCAAGTACTGAATGTTTCTAGCTTTGTCTCATAATGTTATTGTGGTATGTCTAGTGTTGATTTAGCACTTTTGGTTTTCTGAATGCTATGATTGAAAAAGAAAGTATTCAGTGGCATGAATTACCTCAAAGTATTGATTTATCTAGACAATGCCACTATCTTTGGAAAGTTTCTAAAAGAACTAAAAGAAGAGGACTGACAAATGCTGGGTCATCTAGAGGAAGATGGTCTGAAACTCTTTAATTGACAAGTTCCAGTTTGGCAAAGTCTCTATCAAGCACTTGGCAGAGTACCTAGCATATCATAGGTACCCAAACAAATGCTTGTTGACTTGATTTAAAAAATAAGCAGGTCAAACATTATATTAAAAGGAGATGAGTAATGACATGGAGAAAACAGAAGTACTCCTGAAGTGGCCACATCCTCGGACCTTCAGACTTCCAAAAACTTGCTAGGATTTGCCATAGCAAATTTGCTGAGAATTCTGCTACAACTGTTAATCTACTAATGACCTCACTCTTACATACCTGTCTGAAGACACACTGAAACAGAAGGATAAGAATATTCGGATTGCTTTAAAACCTATAAACTCAAAGACTTGGTCACTTGCCTCATACATGTACCAGTTCTGGCTTGTGGCACATATCCTGAACACTGGTGCCAGCATGGAGTTGGTACTCAGGAGCAATTTGATACCAAATGAATGATGGTCACCAGAAACTTTCTGCATTCAGCAGCAAAGGTTGTAGTGATGAAACTGTTACAAGTTGGAGTTACTGATTTGACATGAAAAAGTTCAAAAACTATATGGATCAAGCAAAATTCAAGCACAAGATGATAATCATCCACAGATCTATCTTCTGACTAGTTAGATGCCAAGCTAGATGCTACTTTCCCAAAACAGATAGCAATAACAGCCAAGTATATACTACCAGATAGAAAAGACTGATAATGATGTCCTGGTTTGAAAATTGCATGATTCTGAAACTGTGGTCATATTGAAAGCAGTCAAGGTTATATTAGCCACCAAAGGAAGTTGAATAAAATCAAATGGATGTGCAACTGAGAACTCTCAAATAAACAGCAGGCCAAGAGCATATGTGATCCTTGCTTAACTGCTTCAATTTTCCTTGCCTCAGTTACTTATGCTAAAACACAAGTTCCATTCACTAGAAAGCATCTTAATAGCAAGATAATAAAAGTTGGAGCTGGGCCACTGAGTGCTGCACCAAACTGTTGCTGAACATATGTGTACCAAGAATCAGATGGTGCCAGAGAAGTCCACCATGATAATCTTGGACATATGGGTCAAGGGAGAACCCTGGAGAGAGCAAGAAATGGATTTTATCGGCACAGAACAGTAAGAGCTATCACCAAGGGGTAGGAGATCTGTGCTTTTCAAAGAAAAACTCTTATCAAGTTCCTTTGTAACTTGTCTGCATTGATTCTCTGTCTTTAGAAAAAGATAAGAATAAGTCATAACTTCATGAGGACTGACCATTTCAGAGGCATACCCAACCAGAAACCTGAAAAGCTTCTACAGTTGCTATAGCTGACAAGGAATTTTGCAGAAGAGTTTATTTACACAGAGACAGGTTGAACAAAAGGTCTCTCTCATTTTCAGACATGTAGTGACCTCTGCCTGAACTCAGCCACCGGGATTTCCTTATTTGTCCTTATATGTTGTGTAACACCCAAGTGCTAAATGATTAGGTGACACCATTTGTGCAAGATCCAATTACTGAGCTGGTCCCCAGAGAAACAACTCAATTTCATATTAAAAATATTTCTCTGGGCTACCCAATCAAACCTATAATGGTGGGAGCTATCATTCCATCTGGCAAGTTCTTCAGAGAGATTATTCAGGCCTCAGTTATCTTTTCTATCACTTTAATAAAATCATCTTTGCCATTGCATTATATAAGGATCTCATTGCAATGGTTTTCCCAATGACCCCTGAACTTAGAAAATCTACAATGAGCATCAACTAAGGTTGTTGTTGTTGTTGTTGTTGTTGTTGTTTAGAAGTATTTCTCAATGTATAGATT
Source organism: Monodelphis domestica (assembly GCF_027887165.1). Taxonomy (NCBI): domain Eukaryota; kingdom Metazoa; phylum Chordata; class Mammalia; order Didelphimorphia; family Didelphidae; genus Monodelphis; species Monodelphis domestica. Next base: position 217,298,900 of record NC_077228.1, on the reverse strand, counting down.
CCTTTTGACCAAGGCAGAGACTTCGGGAACAAGTTACTCAAAGAAATTTTAGCATTGGGAAGTGTATCAAAAAGTCCAGAAGTACAACTTAACATGATCAAGTTGACCCACAGCTTGTGCATTTCAACCATACCTTTTAGGACCATCAAGCCAAGAACAAAAATCTCAGTGGAATCACCATGTAAATTTTCTAATACAAATATATTTGAATTGAATGGTGCTGTAGGCCTCACAATATAAAGTTTATGCCATAGTTGGTGATGTTTGAGTGAGGGCAATGGCTACCTCCTTGATTTGTACTCTATAATCTTAGAAAATGGAGGTTGCAAACAATCCCAATCAATGCATCTCTTATCTGAGACAGAGAGTAAAAACAATATCATTTATATAATGCTTTAAGATTTGCAAAGTGCTACAAACATAATCTCATTGGATAAATTAAAAAAAAAAAACTACAAACTAGTCCAAAGAGATGTTTCATTGTCAAAGAATTGACAAGGAATAATATTGAAAAATCCTACTGTTCAAAGGATCTGCCAGTTAGAATAAGGGAAAATTACTTCAAAACAAGTTCTTGAAAAAACTTCAGACAACTTTGATCAATTATTCAATCAATAAACATTTATTAAGTGTTATATGCTAGGCACTGTCCTAAGGGACGATACAGAAAGAAGCAAAGGACAGCTCTTGAACTCAAGAAGGGGAGATAACATACAAATATCCATAAAACAAGAAATGTCCAGGATAAATAGGAAATAATTAACAGAAGGAAGGTATTAGATTAATGGGGATTTGGGGAAGGCATCCTGTAGGAGATGAATCTTAGTTGAAACTTAAAGAAAGTCAGGGAACTCAGTAGTCAGAGGGAAGAGGGAGAGCATTTTGGGCATGGGGAACAGTCACAGAAATAGCCCAGAGCTGACACATGGACTGTCTTTTTCATGTGTATAAATGGAGATTTTGAACCTTTGACTTCATTCTCCAGAAGTCCTTAGTATTTCCCCAAATTCCCTATAATCTCTCTTGTATCTCCACGTTGGCAAGATCACATTATTAGTATTTAACTGGCTCTAACTCCTCCCACGCCCTCTTTGGGCATGATGCAGCAATCAGCAGTGACGTTGATAAGTTGGAGATTTTGAAAATGGCTAACCAGCCATGGGCACATGGTTTTTATTTTGTATCCTCTTTATTCCTTGATTTCTAATGATCATTTACATAAACCTCCTTAAAATAATATTTTTTATTATTTAAGATATAATTTTACTTTTTATACATGCAACAGCCAAGAAGCCAGTGTTGCTGAATCTAAGAATGCATACTGAGGAGTAAGGTATAAGAAATCTAGAAAAGGAGGAAGGGACTGGGCTATAAAGAGCTTTTGAATGCCAAACAAGAATTCTGAATTTGATCCTAGAGGCAATAAGGAGTCAATAGAGTTTGTTAAGTAGGAAAATGGCATGATTGAATCTATATTTTATTAAAAATCACTTTAATGGCTGAAAGGAGAATGGCCTGGAATGGGGAGAGACTTAAGGGAGAAAGATCCACCAGCAGGTTATTATAGTAATTGAGTTATGAGGTGATGAGGGCCTATACTGGAGTGGCGACAGAGTTTGTTTATAGAAGTGCCTCTAAAAATGGGATGATGTAAACACAAGTGATTGCACCCATCAGTTATCCATAGGAGAATAAGTTGGACTCTGATGGGTTAGAGGAAGAAGATGAAAAAAGACAGACTGTGTACTAAAACCCCAAAAGCTTATCTTGGGACAAAATGAACCCCAGTTTGACTAGTGGAAAGAAATGAACTCAGAATCAGTAACTATTCTGCTTATAACTTCATTTGCAGAGATATGGGACCTAAAAATATTACTAAGCCAGGGTGGGCCCCAAACAGGTTGAAGTTCAGGATATGCAGGCAGAATTTGATACTATCTAACATCTTGGGTAGAGGACCAGAAAGGTCAACTCTTCCCAAAACAGGTAGGTCCATTTCACCTGTGGAAAGGTTGACCTTTGGGGTTACAAATGAAAGTAGAGAAATGCTTACATGTGTAGCCAAATAGTAGTACTAGGGTCAATCATGTGATGTATTTTTCTCCATTTTTTTTATTGTCGTACAAAACTCACTTCCACATTGGTCATTGTTGTAAAAGTACACTAATACATAACCAAAAACCCCCAAATAAAACCAAAGATATACTGATATGAAAGATGACTCCAATAGTTCTTTCTCTGGAGATGGATAGAATCCCTATCATAAATCTTTCAGGATTATTCGAGATCATTGCATTGCTGAGAGTCATCAAATTTTCACAGATAATCATTATCCAATATTGCTTCTATTGTGTAGTTCTGCTTGTTTCACTCTGCATCTGTTCCTACAGATCTTTCAAGCATTTTTCTGAAATCATCTTTAATATAATGTTTTAATATAATTGCATATTGCTGATGCTTATGTTAAATGCTACATATCCTATGTTATGCTTTTTAAAAATTATTTGCTCTTTAGGTTTGTTTTCCTATCACTAGTGTTATGACTAGAATATAGCTATATCTTTCTGTGAGCTATATATTGTGTTGCTGTTAAATTGTTTATATACATACACACACACACACACACACACACACACACACACACACACACACACAATGTTTTGTTCTTTCCCAGACCTATTGGCAAGTATAGAGGAAAATAACTGAAGTTAGGAAGGCTTAAATTACAGGTGACAAAGTGGATAGAGTACTAGGCCTGGAGCCAGGCAGACTCCTCTTCCTGAGTTCAAATCTGGCCTCAGACTCTGATGAACTTATGCTGGGCAAGTCACTTAACCTAGTTTGCCTCAGTTTCTCCATGTGTAAAATGAACTTCAGAAGGAAATGGCAAACCATTCCAGTATCTTTACCAAGAAAATTCCAAATGAGGTCACAAAGAATTAGACCTTATTGTGAATTTTAAAACTACTCCACCCTACTCAGACCATACTTTAGAAGATTTGATTTATCTATATCCTGATTGTAACAATGAAGACACTCTCTTTAACAGAATCAGGAATGTCTTGTAGTACTTTACATTGCTCCACCCTACTTAGTCTAACAAGGTCATGAATGTCTGCACCCATACTTAAGAATTACTATCTAGGAGGATGGCCTTCAACAGACATGTACAGAAACAGCTGACAGACCCCTGGGCTGTCCCAAGTCAAGCTAAGCTACCACTGGTACAGATGAGATGCAGGAAAGTGACGTAAAACTGTCTATATAGGGCACGTCACTTCCTCTCTTCACTCTCTTTCCCTGGAGAGGTGAATCTGGCTGATCACTTCCTGTGAGCAGCCTGGGCACCAGTTCGATCCTGGAACTCAGCCTGGAGAAGATCACTCAGACAGCTTCCTTGAGACAGTCTCCTGGTGAGTGATAAGACTGACTTCCTTTTCTCTTGGGTTCAGGGAGGCCCCTTTGCCCAAGGCCTTTAACTCCCTCCTTTCTGGCTCAGCCTGAGCCAGAGCAGTTTAAATTAACTCTTTCCTCTCCCTCTCTCTTCTCCTTAATGCCTTCTCTCTATATTAATTAAAACCAGCATAATTTCCAGGTGACTTGGGTACTTTGTTATTTGGGATATCCCATGGCAACCAATTATTTTAGATTTTAAGTCACAACACTATAAAATTATCTTTACAGTTTTGGCTGACCACATTGGTTGTGATGAAATACCCTCAATCTTCTTAATTTTCCTAAAACTTTTCCTTTACTGTGACTACCCCTAGTCACAGGTAGGTCTATCCCTAAGTTCAGCTTTTAATAGCTTATTTTGATCAGCTGTTGAGGTAAGTAAATTTGGATTATTATTTCCCTCTCTCCTTAAATTAGATAGAACACAGCTGTTTTAAATCTTAGCAACAGGGCCCTAAGGTCCTGGCTGGGAGAGCTGTTTCTAAATCTCCTTTCCCTTAGGGAACAACTGCCTAGATTAGGAGGGAAGGAAACCTGTAGAAAGTTTTGGCCTTGTCCTGCTCCCCATGTGTTTTGTGAAGTCCCTAGGAAAATTTACAACAAAATAAGACCCGTGTCAGTAGAGCCATCTACTGAGGCAAAATTACAGGCAACTTAATGTTTGACTTTAGAAATATGGGGTTACAGCCAGTTCACAACTTAGTTAATAACTGACTTTTCAGTAAATACATTGTTCTTTTTACAGTACAAATATTGTTCTTTGTCTATTTCATAATCCCAGACTATGTATGGCAATGGCTATACTTCACACTGTTTCTGATTGGGATTTTACTTGTTGGAGCTGTAATGTATCTAATTCTCTCTAAGAGAGTCCTAAAAAATACCATGCATAAGATATGGAATCAAAGAAGAGATTCAGGTCAGTCTCCCCTTGAAAAACCCATTTCCCAGTCGAACCAACCAATTGCTCCTTCTAATATTCAGCAAAATGCAGAACTAAATACCCGGCTTGCACTTATAGAGGAAAGTTTGGGGGAGACCATAGCTTCTATAAAAAGCATTAAAAGATAGTAAAGAACATCTCGGGATAGGAGTGACTTATCTCTCCATACTTCCTCAGTATCAGAATCTCTGTCCCACCCTGCTCTGGACAATATGGCTCCTAGTTCACAAACGTGCCCCTCCTACACCCAACTTACTACTACCCAACCCATTCCTCCCCACACCCATACTGACCCCAAACCCTCCTCCCTAAATTCACATCTAAGTTCACACCCTGCCCATGCTTCCTACCCTAACACCTCTGCATCCTTTCCCCCAGCTACTGACCTTTCTTCCTTTGTCCCTCCTTCCCACCCTGCCCAATTCAATTCTCATACACTTCTTACCTCTGATCCTTCTGTCACTATGAGACAACAACAAACCTTCCCCCTCAGCGTGCCCAACTCTTCCCTTTCTCACACCGACCCCATTGAAAATGGAGCAAGAAGCCTAGAAACAGCAACAGGAGTACCAAATAATTCAGATAGTTTATTTCCTTTAAGGGAAATTTCAATTTTCAATAAAGATGGGAACTTGATATCTATAAGACACCATACACCTTTTAACCCTGAAGATTTAAATAAATTCAAGGAAGATCTTCCATCATTTGAGGAAGAACCAATATTAATTATAAAAAGAATGGGGAACATATTCAGAACTTTTGACCCCACTTGGATGGATGTTGAAAATGTATTAGAAAAATTTCTGACAAAGAGAGAAAAAAATAATGTCATCTCTCTGGCTAATCTGAAGAGAGGTAGAGGAGCAAATTATTGGCCAACTGAAGATCCACATTGGAATCCCAATGTTGAACTAGATCACACAAAACTAAACCAGGCCAGAGAAGCATTATTGACAGCCATGAGAACTTGCTCTGATAGACCTGAAAAATAGTCAAAATTTGAAATAACCCGACAAGAAATTGATGATACCCCCTCCCAGTTTATGGACAGACTTATTGACATAGGAAATACATTTATGGACCTTGATTTATCCAGAGAAAGGGACATTAGGCAATACATACAGGCAATACATACATTGAGAATTGTTGTTCAGAGGTAAGAGACTACTTTAAAACTAGCTGTCCTAATTGGGAGTCTATGGACTTTGAAGAATTGAGGAGAGTAGCAGCCTATGTTTATAAGGGTTATGTAAAAAGACCCGAGGAACACAATATGTCAGTGGAAGACTTAAAGAAAGAAATCAAAATGTTAGAGGGACAATTGAAAAATAAGGGAGATATAGCCCCATTTGCAAGAATCCACAGATAAATCATTAACATGCTTTTTCTGTGGAAAGAGAGTCCATGCAATGATGGTTTGTAGGAGCTGGCTATGGGAAAAAAAGGAATAATAACAGCATTAGAAATAATAACCATAGAAATGACTATGATAATGATCATAGAAATCACAATTTTAGAACTGATAGAAATAACTATAATGACTATAGAAATAAAAATTTTAGAAATAAAAATTATAGAAATAGAAATTGGGAAAATAACAACAGTGCTCCAAATGAGGAAAATGATAATACCCAACACAATGCCCAACAACAATATATAAAAAAATAGAGCTCATCCACGCTATACTCTGGGTGAGAATCAGTGTGGGGGATCCCAGAAAACTGCCCAAACACCTTTATGAAGGTGTGAAGGGGGGGTGAGGGTCTTGGAATCAAAGAGTGAACCTTTTGATTTTCCAGACCCTAATATTTTAATGCCAGTAACCCCTATACATGCCTCCCCCCCCCCACATAGTAAGGAACCTCATGTCACTTTAAAGGTGGGAAATTCATACTATGTTTGTCTTTTGGACACTGGGGTGTCTAGGTCAGTTTTGGTAAGCAAACCAGATGCAAAATGTGACTCTATTAGCTCTCTAAATGTAGCAGGTGGATCAGGAAAACCTTTAAAGGTCCCAAAACTTTCTCCAAGCATGGAATGCATGGGACCCCAAACTGTTGAACATTCTTTTCTTTTAATGCCTGGATCCCCCACAAACTTGCTGGGGAGGCACTTATTATGCAAACTACACGCCACAATAATTTGTGCCCCAGATGGATCCTTATCATTGGAATTACCTGAGGAATCTTTAAAATTACTTCCTGTACTTCTCTCAGAGACCCTGGAGGCAAAAGAGCCTTCCACCTTTGAAATACCTATGGATATACCAGAGTCTTTTGGGGCCAAATCTTCTTCTGATGTAGGCATACTTAAATCAGCTATTCCTGTGCAGATCAAAACTAAATCTAGCCCACCTCCTTCCATTCCTCAGTATCCCCTCTCAAAAGGAGAAATAGAGGGTAGTACCCCAGTAATAAATTCATTAATTGCACAGGGCACAGGGAATAATAATCCCTTGTAAATCTGAATCCAACATGCCCATCCTGCCCATTAAAAAACCAAAAAGGGGGCCTGATGGCAAAACCTCTATAGATTCATACAGGATCTGAGGGCTGTGAACAACCACATTATAAAGAGACACTGTAGTTTCCAACATAAATACTATTATTTCTTCTATTCCTAGCACAGCTACATATTTTACAGTAGTAGACTTGTGCTCAGCTTTCTTTTCCATACCCATACATGAGAACTCCAGGCATATCTTTGCTTTCACCTGGAACGGCTCCAAATATATATGGAGTCGTCTGCCACAGGATTACGTGGAAAGCCTGAGTTTATTTGCACAAATTTTGAGCCAAGACACAGATAATATAACATTTAAAAATAGCAAATTAATCAAATATGTAGATGATCTACTCTTGGCTTCAACAGATGCAGAAGCATGTCAGGAAGACAGTAAACACCTTCTTTTGGAATTGCACAAAAGAGGGTATAAGATCTCGAAGGATAAGGTTCAGTGGTGTCTCCCTAAGGTAGAATATTTGGGGTTTGTCTTGACTGTGGGTGCCCACTATATTTCTCCCAAACGAATTGAAAATATTCAAAATGTAAGTGCTCCTACCACTAAGAAACAGTTGAGAGCAATTTTAGGAGCAACAGGGTTTTGTAGACAATGGATTCCTTGCTATGGGGAAATTACTAAACCCCTTATAGCACTAACAAGGGATTCGGTCCCTGAAACCTTCAAATTAGAGCCAGAACACCTGTCAGCTCTATCAGATCTAAAACAGGCTATCCTGTCTGCCCCTGCTCTAGGCATCCTGGATTACAACAAGCCATTTACTTTGTATGTACATGAGTGAAGAGGGGTAGCTTCAGGTGTTTTAACTCAGACTTTAGGGCCTTTTCAGCACCCGATTGCTTATTATTCTGATCAACTGGACCCAGTAGCATCAGGAGCACCACCATGTCTTAGAGGAGTAGCTGCTACAACCTTACTAGTGACAAAAAACTGTTGATCTAGTATTAGCTTGCCCATTAACAATTATGTGCCCACATGAGGTAGAAGCATTGTTGCTAAGGCATAGAACACAGGCATTCTCGGATTAGCGAATTACAAGGTATGAAACAACCTTGTTAAATAGCGAAACATTACCTTGAAATGCTGTACAACTCTTAACTCTGCCACCTTGCTTCCAGATTTACCAACTTCAGGAGAACCATTACACAATTGTGAAACATTAGTGTCCATGGCAGAAAAGCCTAGAGATAATCTCTTGGAAACTCCCTTAGACAATCCAGATCTGGTCTTATTTACTGATGGTTCTTCTTTTATGAGGGATGGCATATGCTACTCTGGAGCTTCTGTAGTCACAGAATTTGCCACTGAGTGGTCAGCTTCACTGCCCTCTAATATTAGTGCTCAAGGGGCATAACTTATAGCTCTGAAACATGCCTGTATAATTGCCAAGGATAAAAAGGCAACAATTTATATGGATTCTAGATATGCTTTCGGCATTTGTCACTCAGTCGGGATGCTCTGGCTCCAGAGAGGATTTTTAACCTCAGCTGGAAAATCTATAACTAATGCAGAAATTATTAATGAAGTTCTTTCTGCTCTCCAGCTGCCTGAAGCCCTAGCTGTAGTTCATTGCTCTGCCCATACAGGTGGCACTGACCTTGTCTCTAGGGGAAATGATCGAGCAGATGCTGCTGCAAAGATAGCAGCCATAGAAGGGCCTCAATTAATTTTAACATTAATAACCACTGATGACTTAAATTTATCACTTTCCTATAATGAAAAGGAAGTGGAAAAATGGAAGCAAAAATTCAAAGCAAAACAGATTAATGGAGTATGGGTGTCATCTGAAGGAAAACCCCTGCTCCCTAGAAGTTTCTATCACCAAATTTGCCAATCTATTCATAAAAATGGTCACTTTGGCACCCAGGGCATCGTGGACTCTGTTAAGAGAGTATGGATAGCCCCTGGTATAACTACTATAGCCTCTAAAGTGTGTACAGCTTGCTCTACCTGACAAGCATATAACCAACATGCTTTTCGTGGCAAAGCCGTTGGTGGGCATCCTCTGGCTTACACACCTTTTGAGCATCTACAGATAGATTTCATAACAATGCCAAAGGCTGGACATTATAAATTTTGTCTAGTCATAGTAGATCAACTAACCAAATGGCCGGAAGCATTTCCTGCGACTCGAGCCACAGCGGCTTTTGTTGCTAAGGTGCTTTTAAAAGAAATTATTCCTCACTTTGGCCTACCACATATTGATTCAGATAGAGGAAGTCATTTTACTGATTCTGTCCTAAATCAGATATATTCTTTCTTGGGAATAACTCCCAAATCCCATGTTCCATATCATCCCCAGAGCTCAGGCCAAGTTGAAAGAATGAACAGAGAACTTAAAACTATGATTGGCAAATTATGCACTGAGACACCTTTTAAATGGCCTGAAATTCTCTCTCTCTCTCTCTGGCCCTATTTTATCTTCGAAGCAGGCCTAGAGGAGACCTACACATCTCACCATTTGAGATGCTTTTTGGACATTCACCTATACAGGCTAAGCCTTTTTCCCCTACATATACATCACTATTAGGGGGAGATACTACTATTGTTTCTTGTATACAGGAATCAGCACAAACTGCGTGAACTTTATGAATCCGGAGCTGCAGTACAAGTCGGACCACTAGACTTTTCTCTTCATGACCTCAACCCAGGAGACAAGGTGTATATTAAGAATTTCTAACATACTGGAGCAACTCAGTCTTCCTGGGAAGGGCCATTCCAAATATTGTTAACTACTCCAACATCTATAAAGAGTGGAGAGAAGGACTCTTGGATTCATTGCTCACATATGAAGAGAGTATCTTCTGTTGAGACTGATTGACTGTATCCTATCACATTCATTGGAGATAATAATTCATTGACAAGTGGATGCTGTTTTTCAAGAACACATTGAATTCATGATTTTTTTCTTTCCCCCTTATTTATATTATTGCTTTTCTTTTATTTTGATTAGAATATTTGATTTTCCCCCTTTTTTTCATTTCTTGTACTAAAGGTACATACAATTAATATTATTTTTTCTGCAGTAATATAATTTTTACATATATATATATTTGCTATAATATTAATGCATACCCATAAAAGCTTTAAACTATGGGAACCTGCCATTTATTGATAAAATGTTATGGTACGTGATTAATGTTTGTGTCTGATTCTAGGGAATGGGATAAGACAAGGAACACAGACTTAGCCTGAATAGTGCCAAAAAGAGCACAGAGAAAAAAAAAACTAGTGTGAGACTCGAGGTCATGACGTTTGACATACGTTAAGTCATAGGACTTCCTTGTATCTATAGTCTTTGTGAAGTACTCAGACAAGTACCAAAGTTTGACTATCATCTTGACTCCCTATATCCTGAGAATGAAAAAAATCAGAACAGGGAATGACACTTCCCTGTCAAAATAAAAATTCTAGTTCTTTTCTTCTTATAGTATGGCAACTTCCTGTAGTCTTGGATGGAAATGGGTAAGTGAAATATTACTGCATTCTGTCCTACAGACTTGTGGGATAGAAATTCCTTTAAATTGGACCTGTACAAGGGCCTATTATGAAATTATTCTTGCTTACTCAACATTTTACATATATATATGTACATATATATATATATATACACACACACACATATATAGGTGTTTTTATTCTGATTTTGAATTTTTTTCTTTCTCTCAAAAGTTTAACTTTCTTCCATTTTTTTCTTTATATTTTTGGGGGTTTTTTTCTCTTCTCTTGATAATGTACTCATACATCCCCATAACTCAACATTGCATTCTGAGTTAAACTGGATTTTTTTAACACCCACTTCAGGGGGGATTGTATTTTAATAAAAATCCAAGATTTTGAAATTTTGTTTGAGAAAGATCTTCAAGGAAGAAGCTTGTTAACTCCTAAATCCAGAGAATGAACTGTTGCTGAAAGATGCCAGAAAACCTACACTACATCAAGGAGATCAACAATGAACTTTGCATGTGGTTGATTGAACTGAAGTTTGATTGAACATGTATTGTAAATGTATACTTTTATGCCAAAGGGGACTGCCCCTAATTTGGCTTTTTCTCAATGCACCTAGAAAAACATTGGTTTTGCCTTCTCTCTTTTCTATTCCTCCATAACTATTGTAATTTCCTCTTAGAAATTGAATATTGTATAAATCTGTAGTTAGAAGTGCTTTAGGACTACAAGATGATTACGTTAAATGATCAATGGGGAGACTAGTCTCCCAATCACACATCACTTCCTCTCTTCACTCTCTTTCCCTGGAGTGGTGGATCTGACTGATCACTTCCTGTGAGAAGCCTGGGCACCAGTTTGATCCTGGAACTCAGCCTGGAGAAGATCACTCAGACAGCTTCCTTGACACAGTCTCCTGGTGAGTGATAAGACTGACTTCCTTTTCTCTTGGGCTCAGGGAGGCCCCTTTGCCCAAGGCCTTTAACTCCCTCCTTTCTGGCTCAGCCTGAGCCAGAGCAGTTTAAATTAACTCTTTCCTCTCCCTCTCTCTTCTCCTTAATGCCTTCTCTCTATATTAATTAAAACCAGCATAATTTCCAGGTGACTTGGGTATTTTATTATTTGGGATATCCCATGGCAACCAATTAATTTAGATTTTAAGTCACAACACTATAAAATTATCTTTACATTACTGAAAAATGACTTAATAACAGCAATAAAGTTCAAATCTAGCCTCAAAGACTTACTTGATATATGACCCAGGGCAAATCACTTGGTTTTTTTCTTTCTCAGTTCCCTCACTTGTAAAATATGGATATTAATAATAGCACCTACCTTAAATGATTATTTTAAGAACCAAATAAAGGAATATATGTGAAGTACTCTGCAATGCTTAAAGCACCATATAAATGCTCAATAATAACTATTGATATGATTATTTCTAGTTATGCTTATTTTCTTGTATACTATAAATATTCATGTACAACAGCAATAGGAGCATGTAATAGATCCTCCATGTAATTTTGATAATTAGCTATTAAAGCACCCTATCAAGTTATTTTTTGTATTATGTACTATGTCTATTTTATTTCCTACTAATGTATACTTTCTGAGATTAGCACCATGACCTAATTACCTGGGAAGATGAGAAAATTATCTCTGCTATATGCTGATGTTTATAATGAAGATTTCTGAACTTAAGGAGAAATGATATCCCCATTTCACATTCTCAGAGACATGGATATGGAAATCTTGGGCAGTCAGATATTTACCTGCTAATCAAATAAACTACCCAGAATTTCTCTGGCATGTTTTGTTTTTTCCTCTTGACCTAGAACAGTCTATCCAAGTTTCCCAGGTATCTGTGACACTGAAACAGGGAACACTAGCATGACCACAAGTAGCCAGGCACCATCTTGCTGAGCTACATGAAGAAGCAGCATGGTAACCAGGCTAATACATATAAAGCTCACGAGAGACTACTGAAAGATCAGAATAAGTGATTAAGGTATGACACAAAATAATGACCAGAAGTAAGGGATTATTGGAGCAATCAGATCATGAACCATGGACCAGATTGAAACTGCATTGTCAGTTTTGATCCTTATTTAATTTCATGCTTAGGCTATTTGACCAAATATTTAACCAGCAAAACTAAGATGTGGAAAGAAATCAAACAAAACTCATTAAAGGGACCTCAGATTGTTTCCCCTTTAGCACATGCTGGAGTATAAGAATAAGCAAAAAAGATGGTCTTACATTTTGATAACTATAGATTTCACAAGTCAAGACTCTAAGTCAAGAAAAAGAAAATAGAGGGGGAAGTTAGGTATCTGGGTAGCTCAGTGGATTGAGAGTCAGGCCTAGAGACAGGAGGTCCTAGGTTCACATCTGGTCTCAGACACTTCCCAGCTGTGTGACTCTGGGCAAGTCACTTAACCCCCATTGCCTATTAAAAAAAAATAGAGAGAAAGGCATAAAGCTACAGTATGGAATCATGCCAGCTTTCCACATGGAAAAGCCTAGTTTTAGGTGAAAGGAATGAGAATTAAATCAAGCACTACTGGTATGGGATAGAAGACTCATCTACACAGGTATCAGCATTAGCAGAGCTTCTAATAACTGGACTAACTTGACCTTGTTCACAAACTCTCTTGGTTGATTAGTGGGGTACAAAGAAAAATCTTTTTGGAGGAAGTGGAGATAAGTAGAGGAAAGCATATTAAGTGGAAAAAATAAATAGCTAATCTTTAAAATCAGGCGGGATAACAAATTAAATAACACAACTGGAAAAGCAGAACTTCTATGGCAAGGAAATTTCTTGTTATATTCTACAAGCAGTGATAATAGCTGATGAATAATAGGGGCACACCCTATACTAAGCATAGATACTGCCATTCAACCTGTAAAGTAGCACTTTTTATTGTTATTGGCAACAAGAGAGATTTCCCCTCAACATAATTCCAGCTCTATGTTCCCTTGCACCATTTAGGCAAAGACCTTCTCCCTTAAGGAGAAAGTAGTGGGCAAAGGAGAAACAGGGGCTTGTAAAAAGTATGGCATGATACCGATCAGCTCTAACAGTCATAAACACAGTGCAAAATTCCCCAGCCTCCAAATGGTCCCTTCAGGCTGCTATTCTGTCTCCTGCCAGGGACAAAAACATTAGGTAAAGAGAAAAAGAAAAGAAAAAAAGATGCAGTTCTCAGTAACTAGGCAGGGGGGAAACTTCTGTACTGTCCAGGACTTTAAGAGGCTCCCAGCCTTTGTACTTCAACCTCCTCCTCTCAATCTCCCCTTTTAGACTTTGTCATGTCAGTCTGGCTGGCTAGGAATATCTGGCTGATTGTGCCTTTTTGTAGTAGGATGAGAACTCCTGAGTAATCCATCTCTATAAGCTGTAGGGATCTTCTGAAATGAGGCTACAATGGCCTGTGAGCAGAGATTTTTCCAGCTCACCCTAAAATAAAAGACAGCTATTCAGATAACATAAAATCAAGGAACCTCTTAAATCTGGAGAGTCTACCGTTATTCTCATGTCTAATTACTGTGTCAAAGAAAGATTATTTCTTTTGATTCCCCTCACAATGTCTAACACAATATTCAGCAAGAAGAGGCTTTGAGCAAATTGAGCATCAGATAAAATGCCTGAGGAAAAAAATGGAATAACTGGTGTGGAGACAGGGAGCAGAAAGCTTTCTACTTGTGGTTCAGTGATGCTACTTTGTGCTATATCTAAAGCACATCACACAGAAGTCCTTTCACACAAGAAAACTGCCTCCTCTGCCTACCCATAAGACCAAACTGGCCTTTGATGGCATTTTAGAATCCTCAGGACAAAAGGGGAAGGATAATAAGCAACAGCCTTCCACCTAAAGTTCTACAGGACTAAGATGCACACATCAGAACTTCTCTTGACTGTTTATCCTAAATATGTCTTTTTTTCCTTTTTCTCTTTTTACTTAGTTGTTTGCCTATTCTCTCCCTTATTAGATTGAGAGATCATTAAGAGTGAAGACTGACAAGGGGGGAGGGGCATCTTTCTTTGTTTCCCCTACATTTAGTTCAAAGCCTGGCACATCGAAAGTGCCACAGATTCTGAGCTGGAAAGGATCTCAAATGTCAGCAAAGCCAACTTACTCACTTTACAAGTGAGGAAACCTAAGCCCAGAAAGATAGGCACTTGCCCAAGGTCACAAAGGGAAAGAATAGGAATCAAACTTAACATCCTATGACACCAAATAAAGAACTCTTTTCATTGCATAAAACTGTTGCTAAAAGGGAAAAATAAAACTTAGAAAATGGAAATTATCTGAACATAAAGACCTCAGAAAAGTCTATGGCAGCTTCAGCTAGACTCCTCCTATCTTATTTAAAATGCTCTGTTGGGAGCAGCAAGGTGGCTCAGGAAATAGAGAGCCAGGAGGTTTTGGTTTCAAATCTGACCTCACACTCCCTTGCTGTATGACCCTGGGCTAGTCATTTAACTCCATTGCTTAGCTTTTATCATTCTTCTGCCTTGGAACTAATGCACAGTATTGATTCTAAGACAGAAGGTAAGGGTTTTAAAAAAAAATAGTGAAGTACACATTTCTTTCACATTCTTCCTTTTTCTCCATCTCTCCCTTTTTTTAACCAAACATGAACTTCCATAACTTCTAGAAAACAATTTCCTTGTCATCTTTCTTTAGTTCATCATTAGAGGAAAGAGAAGGGTATCTTTCCAGACAAATATAGCCTCATTAAAATTTTGTTTTTAAATTTGAACTTAACAAACATCAAATAAAATGGATATTGATGTGTTTATAACATATGATACCTACACATATGTAATTCTGCTTTCACCCAAGCATGGGGCAGTTGTATTATATATATATATATATATATATGGCTTCTGAATAGCCAAAAATACTGAGTTTTGACACTGTGCCTACATAAAGGACTTTGGTTTCTTGAAGAAATTTTGGAGGCATAAGGAGAGAAAAGTTTCAGGGAAGCGATCATGAGAGAGACTTTTAAATATTGTACTAGAGCCCTTAGACTCACCAACATTTTAGTTGGCCTCATCAAACTCTGGCAAGCAACCAGGGATAACTCTTAGCAAAACGGGGATAGACTCAGACAGAAGATTACATATAGAACAGCAAAAAGAGGTTTACACATAAAACTCTGAATCTCTATGAAAAATTCAAAATGTAATTTTTAAAGCAATTAGTCCTGATAGGCTATGACTCTTTCCTTCCTTTTGTAAACACATTAAATATATATATATATATATATATATATATACACACACACACACACACACACACACACCTATACACACATACATATTTTAATGACCGTTTTTTCTTCAGGGGGAGGGATATTCTCCCTAGTCTCTTTTTCCTTCCCATCAACCTCCATTAAAAATAATTTTTTTTAAATCATGAATGATGATATATCAGAAAATTCCCACATTGTCCTTATTTTTAAAATGTCATTCTGTGTCTTGATTCTACCACTTCTCTATCAGAAGGTAGGTAGCATGATTCCTCTCCATTTGGCCTTCTAGAAGCACAATTTGATGTCTGTATTAATCAGAGTTCTTAAATCTTCCAAAATTGTTTTTCTTTACAATGTATATAAACTGTTTTCCTGGATATATTCACTCTACTTTGCATCAGTTCATATGAGCCATCCCAAGTTTTTCTGAAACTATCCCTTTTATCAAATATTATGGAAGAGTAATATTCTATTTTAATCATATATAATTTGTTCACATTTCCCACTTAATGGCCACTCCCCTCCCTCAGTTTCCAGGTCTTTACCACTGCATAAAGAGCTGCTATAAATATTTTTGTTTATATGGGTGCTTTTCCTCTTTATTTGCTCTCTTTGGAGTATTAATGTAGTAGTGGCATCACTGGTTCAAAGGGTATGCACAATTTAGGGATTGCTGGGGCATAGTTCCAAATTGCTTTCCAGAATGGCTAGAGTAATTCACAGCGCCACCAACAGTGAATGCATCAATGTGCCTTTTTTCCTGTAGACCCTCTGATGTTTATCATTTTCCTTTTTCATCAATTTTTCCAGGATGTGAACTATAATCTGATTATTAGTGATTTGGAATATTTTCATATGGCTCTTGATAGCTTAGATTTCTTCCTTAGAAAACTGTCTTTTTGGCCATTTATTGGTGAATTGGCTCCTGCTCTTAGAAATTTGAATCTGTTCATTAAATATCTTGATTACTAGGCCTATAGCAAAGGAATTTGTTGAAAAAAATTTCTTTCTGTTACTTCTTTCCTTCATAATTTTAATTACATGGGTTTTGTTTGTGCAAAAACTTTTTAAATTTAACATACCATATAGGCTCTTATCTACCTGAGCAGGTGTCACACTGGCCCCAACAACTGACCAAAAGCTGGAGCCCAGCCAAGTCCTCTGATTGAGATCCTGAGAAAGCAAGGGGGAAGGCCTGATTAATTGAGAAAGCACAGCCTTTCCATGTTTGAATAAGATTATCCAAAGGAATGCAGATCCTTTTTTTGTGTGCTCATTTGTT
Organism: Monodelphis domestica; assembly: GCF_027887165.1. Lineage (NCBI taxonomy): Eukaryota > Metazoa > Chordata > Mammalia > Didelphimorphia > Didelphidae > Monodelphis > Monodelphis domestica. Next base: position 217,281,986 of record NC_077228.1, on the reverse strand, counting down.
TGAAACAAAAAAGAACAGTAAGCTGGGGGGTGGGGAGGTGGAGTACATGGGGAGGCAATAAATGAATTCATGTGAATGGGCTCTATTTGGGGGGGAATGGCAGAGCAGTGCTATGAAAGGCTGTTGTCAAAATAGTAAACAGATACTCTTCCCTTTGCTTGTATTTTCCCATAATTAAAGGAAACTTTTCCCACAGAAGCCTCTAACTCATTTATTTCTCCTGTTCTATGTTGAGTATCTCCCCAAAGCAACATAATTTATCATCTCAGTTGCCTTATAAGTTCCCCTTTTCCCCAATATATATACACAGCATACATCCAACATGCATACACAGAGATACAATCCATTACAGCCAAAATACATGTTTTTGTTTGTTTTGTTTTTAAAATCCTTATCTTCCATCTTAGAATAAAAACTGCATATTGGTTCTAAGGCTGAGGGGCAAGGCCTAGGGAATAAGGGTTAAGTGACTTGTCCAAGGTCCCACCACTAGGAAGTATCTGAAGTCAGGTCCTGACTGAACGTAGGTTCAAGCCTGGATCTCTATCCACTTAGTCTTGGTCTTAGTCTTAGCTGTCCTTAAAAGAAATCAGAATAGTCATCCAAGTATTTATTGAAGATCTACTATGGGCAAACCACTGTACTAAGTGATATGGGGGACAGAAATCATAAAATATTTGCATAAAGAAGACAGACGTGACCTTAAAAATTATCTAGTTCAACTCTCTCTCTTGTATAGAAATAAGGAAACAGATCATCAAAGATGGGAAATTGCAGTGGCAGAAGTAAGTCTCCTTACACTTGTCCTATGCCCTTGCATAAATATACTTGGTCAGAAGGCCAAGATTTCAACTCTACACTTTTGCCCTTTAATGAGTATGGTGGAATTGTTTGACCTAAAACGATCTGCTGTACAATCAGGACTTGGCTGCCATTTTAGATTGTCTCCATCTGAGCAAAAGGTGACTCTCAGTTTTCACATTCAACCTAAAAGTGGATATTCTGGTCCTTTTGTTCTTTCAAGTGGCTCCAATCTTGTCACTTGCTACTCCCTCTATCAGAAGACTTTTATTCTGCCTCTGTCTCAAGTCTCTCCCCATTCTAGTCCATCCTCCGCTCTGCCACTAAAGTAATTTTCATGAAACACAGGTCTGGTTACATCATTCTCCCCTACTCAATAAACCCTAGTGGCTTCTTATTGCCTTCAGGAGCAAAAAACAAGATGCTCATCTTGGCATTCAAAACTCTTCATAACTTAGTTCCTCCTACATTTTCAGTTTTTATACATTTTGATCCCCAACATGTACCTTTCAGATCATGAAATTGGCCACCTGGCTTTTACTCAAACAAAACAGTCCATTTCTCAACTCCAGGCATTCTCCCTGACTGTCCTCCATGTACCAGAATGCTCTTCTTCCTCCCTGGCTTCCTTTAAGTTCCAACTAAAATCCCACCTTCTAAAAATAGCCTTCCTTTACCTCTTAATTCCAGTGCTTTCCCTCTTTTAATCATCTCCTATTTATCCTGTATATATCTTGCTTTGTATATTTGCTTACATATTCTCCTCCATTAGATTGTAATCTTGAGGGCAAGGACTATCTTTTACCTCTTTATGTATGTATTTCGAATACTTACCACAGAGTGTGGCACATAATTTATTTAGCCCAATAAATGTCTACCAAATATAAATGAATTGTTGACTATATTCCCAATTACTATCTTTTGAAACTTATAACCAAGCCTAACTGAGAAAAAAGTGCTATACTTCCCAATCATTGTGGTCCGTGGCCTATGTCTTCATGTCAAAAAATCAAGACAGACACAAAAAGAAAGTAAAGGCATCTTGGAGAAAAGATATTCGAACTGCCCATCTTTGTAGGACATCTCTCATCCAAAAATACCACTTATCAACAAACTGGAGAAAATTAAAAACACGTCAGTGACCAATGCCAAAACATAGCATATGGAGGCAGCCAAGCCTTTGAGGCAGAGCTATTGTTCTAACATGGAAGAACACCTCTGGCATCAAGGAGTATTCCCTCACTCCCCAGCCCCAACCCCTTGCCCTGGGCAAAATCACACAGTAGCAGAGCCAGGAACACCTAAAGGAGCTGGGCAAGAACAACAATGGGGTGAAGGGAACAGCGCAAACATGATTAAATAAATTAGCTCCACTAATTATCAAGTGTCTAACAACACCTGGAGCAACAGCTGGGGGTGGATTCTTGAGTAAATAGAATCCAAAAGCATAGTAAAACTTGGATATGTTTATATGTCTGGGGTTGGGGAAGAGGGAGGCAGAAACTTATATAGAGCTTTAGGGCTTGTTTAAGATTTTCTTGTTATAAATTCAAAATTTAAACATAACATGAATATTAAAGATGAAAGATGTAGATGAAAAACAGACCATATATACTTTTCACAATTATGGGTAGAGAATAAAGAATTAACCAAACAAGAGAGATAGTAATATTTTAATTACATGAAATTAAAAAAAATTTTACACAGAAATAATGCAGCAAGGGTAAGGGAAGGAGTCAACTGAAAAAAATCTTTTTATCTAATATCTTGGATAAGGATCAGATATCTCCAAGATACACAATAGAAATATATGACCAAATACCATTCACCAATAAATAAATGTAAAAGAAAATGAACAAATTATTCCCAAAAGAAACTGCAAGCTATTACCAAATCATATGAAAGAATGTTCCAAATCACTAATAAAAAGAAAAATGCAAATTAAAACAATACTAAGGTTATTGCTTTAGTAACTAAAAAAGTGTACATCTAGAACATTGGCAAAAGATGGGAATAATCAATGCTGAAGGAGTTATGGAAAGATATACACACTATTGGATTGTTAGTAGAGTTGTGAATTGGTCCAACCATTCTGGAAAACAAAATGGAACTGGGCTAAGAAGTGACTGAAATGACCATATCTATGACTCAGTGATTCCATTGCTAGGCATATACCCCTGAGGAGGTCAATGACAAAAGGAATCAAAATATTTGTAGCATCACTATTTTAGGGTGGCAAAGAAGTAGAAATGAAGTAGATACCCATCAGTGGGGAATAGCTAAATAAGCTATGGTACATAAATGCAATGGAATATTACTGTGCCATAAGAAATGATAACTATGATAAATATAAAGAAACTCTTAAAGAGTTACATGAACTATAGAAAAATTAAATAAGCAGAGCCAAGAAGACAAAAAAACACCATTAGAACAAAGTAAATCAAAAGAATAACAATGAATGTTGGTTGCAAAATTGCAAAGAACAAGCTTGGCCCCAAAGAAACCATCTATCATTACTCCTTTGCAGAGATGGAGGGTTTACAAGTGTGTAACACTGCATAAAATATCAGATTTTTGTTAAAGTATTGATTTGTTCTATTAATTTTTTTCCTCATTCTTTAAAAAAATTGTTATGAGATTGCTTATGACAGGAGGAAGAGAGCAAAAAAGAGATAGGAAAATCTGAATGATATAAAAACAAATCTATTTTTAAAAAGGAAATAAGGAATATGATCAATATAGAAGTATGAAAAGACTTACATGACCTGATACAAAGAGAAGTAAGGAGAGTCAGGAAAATGATGTAGAAGATAATTACAACAATATAAATGGACATTAGGAGAAAGAAACAACAAAACAATAAAAATTGAATTCTTTGAAATTATCACAATCAAACTTAGTCCCAAGAGATATGACCAGACCACTCCTCCTCCTTCCATTTCTTTGTAAAAATAAGATATCATGGGCATGGAATGTTGTATATGTAATCCTTCATATATGGGATGATTGTGAAAAGGAGTAAGGAAATATGACAATAAAGGTGATATAAAAGCAAATATCAATTTTTAAAACTAAATTTATATCAGAAGAAATTTGGTAAAATCCCCTTTATTTTAACATATTACATGTAATTGGAATTAATTATTTAAAGATTGATATAATTACATTTAAATTTATTGGGTCTCGAGGTTTTTCCTTTGGAAATTAATTTATTATTTGTTTGGTTTTTTGCCCTGAAATTGGATTGTTGAAATTCTCTATTTCTCTTACTGCTCATCTGAGAATTTTATATTTTTGTAAATATTCATGCCTAAATTGAGAAAAACTATATATTTTGTTTTCTCTTCATGTTATAAATTTTCATTTTTCATTTTTTACATTTTAATAAGTTTCCTCTCTTTTTAAACCAGATTAGTCAGCAGTTAATCTCTCATTCATTTTTTAAAGAATTAGCTCCTAGTCTTATTTTTTTCAGTTGTTGGGAGGGGATGGGGTTGCATAGAATTTTTATTTTTGTACCTAAATGAGGTTTTTTTATTAGGGTTTTTTAATTGCATGCAAATTACATGCAAAAGAATGCATTGATGCATTCTTTCTACTATGTTGATGAGTATTTAGCACTATAAATTATTCCCATATGAATGCATTATATCCCTAAAACTTTGGTACATATTCTCATTACTATAATTTTATTTGATGAAATTGTTGATCATTTCTATGATTTGTTTTTGAATGACCAATTCCTGAGGATAATATTATTTGGTTTCCATTTAAATTTAAATTATTTCTTTTTATGTTGGGGTCAGTAAAGGACATTTCTACATTTGTTACTAAGGTTTTTATGCCCTACCACACAGTCAATTTTGAAGATATTCTTATGCACATAATAACATGTATATTCTACTCTGTTCCCATTCAGTGATTGTCAGATATCTAAATTTTCTACAATCCTATTCAAGTTCTAACTTCTTTTGCATTTATTTTTTTTTCTTAGATTTGTCTAGATCTGAGATGAATACATTGAGGTTGCTAATTATTATAATTTTATTGACTATTTCTCTGTATGGCTCAGTCAATTTTTCTTTTAAAGTACTCAGATGTTATGACACTCAGAGTATATCTAGCAGAGGTGGGGCATGATTCTAATATAGTAGTAAGTAGAAGGTATTTGACTGAAACTACCTATTCCCTCTTGACTATCTCCTACTGTTGAGAGGTTGGCACCCTTTATTCTTGCCTCCTTCCTCAGGACATGACTTTTTCCTTTAGTCAACACCCTTGACCTCACCAAAAGGGAACTATTGAAATGGGAATGGGAAATACTTCTCAGTGCTACTTTGAATACCAAATGCAGCATCCACCAAGGTGCTGGGTTAATTCTATATACTAAGGGGAACCAATTCACATTTTTCTTTGTATTTGATAAACTGGGTGGATGGATAGATAAACAGACACATGTACAGAGACAGACAGATAATGGTTTTTTTTTTCCTCTTGAGTCTACACTTTGAGAAAGTTGCAGCAACATCCTCTCCCTCTCTTTCAACCCCATGACCTTCACCTGCCCCTCACTTTTCCCTCTTCTTTCTTTGCTTCCTCTCTCCTCATCTATCTCTCTCTGATTCTGTCTCTCTCTGCCAACCCATATTAATTGACCATAGTCTCTCTCTCAGCAGAATTTAATTCCCATGGGATACACATCCAAAGAAGGAACAATATATTAGAAATGCCAGTTTCTTTTCAAACAAAACAAAAATTTTTTTTCAAAACAAAAATTTTGAAACAGAAAGCAAAACAAACTCTTAAAGGAGACAAGCGTTTGAGGAAGCAAAATCAGCATTCTCCTAAGATAGAAAAAGTTGGAGTCAAAAAGGAGATGAGAATGTAGTGTCACCAATTTTATTTATTTTTTCAGCAATAGGAAACAACCACTCTGTCTCTGTTCCACATGCCTTCCATACAGATTATTATCAGTCTTTGTCTTAACAACTTGAATTCTCTTCCTTTGAACTTGCAGTCACAGGAGTAGACAAAGCATCCTCCTCTTCGTAGTGCTTTCTTACATTTGTAACCTGTCTCAAAGATTTCTACTCTCCTTCCCTTCCTAGGAATGGAAAGATCTAATCCACCCAAATCTCATTAATTCAGTATAATATAATGGTCTCTAATGTTCTGCTACTCATACAGACATACACAGATATATACATAAAATATGATATTATTTCTTTAACTATGGGGGCCATTAAGCAAAAGTCATTTTATCTAATTAACTTTTAATTAACTTTACTTTTATTGTTGCCTTGTCTTGGGTCATGATTGCTCCCTTTATTTTTTTAGTTTGCCTGAAGCATAATAAATTCTGCAGCACCAATTCATTATAACTGTCTGGTTTCAACTTTATATCTTGCAAACAATATAATATTAGATTTTGCTTGCTAATCCTTTCTGCCACCCTCTTCCATTTTATGAGTGACTTTATACCATTTATGCTCACAGTTATGATTATCAATTGTTTATTTCCCTTAGTCATATCTTCTTTATTCTCTTTGCCTTCTACTCCCTCCTCTATAAAGAAGAATAAGGGAAAGAAAGAAAAGTAATATGCTCAACACTAATAATCTATAATCAAAGTAATCAATTTCTACTGCTGTGTTCCTCTTCACCGACTCCAGACTTCAATTTGTCTGGTTCTTCTTCACTTTGCAATTCCCCTTTTATGATTTATCCCCTAAGGCTGATATTTTTCTTATTTATGAGTATTCACAGCTACTAGTACCTCTTATCCCAAGTTCTTATTCCTGTTTCCCTATTAAGTTTGATGTATTTCTATTCCAGATTCTTTGTATGTGTGCATGTCAACTGTTATTTGTCCTTTCAAATAAGAGTTTCAAATAAGTCCATGAGATGCCATTCCCTTCATTCTACCTTGCATATCTCAATTATGAGAAATAGCAATTTCCTAGCCCTCTTCCTCATTTCTCTTCTAGCACAATTCCTTTTCCTCTCCTTTTTTCTTTTTTTTTAAACCAAGAAAATTATTTCCAATCTCTGTCTTTCTCTTTTAACTCTGTGTCCCTTAAGAATAGAAAGATTTTTAAGGTATGCTTGTTTTCGCCTCCTATTAAAACATAAACTCTCCTTTATCATTTAGTTCTTTCCAACTGTTCAAAGATATTTGGCTTCCTGGGTTTCTCTTAACAACTGTGATTACATTTCAAATTTGTTCTCAGCTCTTGAATACTTGAAATTTCTCTATCCTACTAAAAACCAGTTTTCATTTTCTATAGGATTATCCTTGTCATGTATTGTAAATAAGTAATACTTGTTTAGAAGTCTTTATCATTTGCCTTTTGAAACACTGAATTCCAATATTTCCTCTCTATTGTATGAAGTGCCAATAAGTCTTAGCTGATCCTTGCTGTGATTTCTTGATAAATGAATTCTTTCTGGCTGATTATATTAGTTCTTCTTTGTCTTAGAATTTCTGGATTTGGGCTAAAATTTAAAAATGTTTTCAGGTTAGATCTTAGGAGGTGACTGTTAAAGTCTTCTATTTCTCCCTTTCCCTCTAGTTGTAAAAGAGCTAAGTAGATTTATTGTATGATTCAAAATATGGTAATGGTTTACAAAGTTTAGTGATTGACTGACTTTCCAGGTCAGTTGCTCCTGACATTAGATACCTTATGTTTTCTTTTTCAAATGTTTTGATTTTTTTTAAGCTGCTAGTTTTTGCAGTGGATAAAGTGCTGGACCTAGAGTCAAGTGCTTGAGGTCTTATTTGAACGAGGGTCAATTGACTCTAGACCTGGCACTCTTAAGAACAAAAATGGAACCACCTTAAGCTGAATTGAAACTAACAAAAAAAAATCTAATTTGAATACTAAAAGCCTATTAGGAAGTTTCACCATCTGGATATAAATGCTATTTTTCTCACCAAAGCTCAAGAAGCTATATTGGCTCCTTATTTCCTCTAAGAAAAAAAATACCATCTCTTCTGTCTGGCATTTAAAGACCTTTTATAATCTGGCTCCAGTCTCATTTTCTAACCCTCTTCCCTTACACTGTACATTCTAGGCAAATAAGGAACTTGTATATGTCCTGCATATAGCATTCCATTTCCAGACATTATGCTTTTGCATAGGCTGTCCTCAATGCATGATATACTTGCCCTTCTCTCTTCCATTTCTTGGAAACCCAGAATTTCCCTTCAAGGCTTAACTCAAATGGAAACTTCAATGACAGACATTTTCTGACAGATACACACACCACCACCCCTCACCTTCAGTATTATTCTTCCCTTCTATGCCCCAAATTACTCTCTGTTTTTTATATATTTTGCATTTAGTACCTAAGGTCCTCTAGGGCACAGGCTGCTCCATTTTTAAAAAATTATTGTATCCTCAGTGCCTAGCACCATGCCTGGCATGGAACAGGTGCTTAATAAATGCTTTCTTAAGCAAACTGAATTAAAAATCATTTCTAGTGGCAGGTAGGTAGCACAGAGGATAGAACATGAGATCTAGAGTTGGCAAAATTGAGTTCAAATTAAGTCTCAGACACTTCCTAGCTGTGTGACTCTAAGCAAGTTACTTAACCCTAGTTGCCTAGCCCTTGCCACTCTTCTGCCTTAGAACTGGTACTCAGACAGAAGATAAGGATTTTTAAAAAAACCTATTAAAAACTTCACATGTATAGATACAAATAGAACCAGAATTCAGAATTGTCTAAGAGAAACACACTGCAAAAATTAGACTAATAAATTCTCAAACCTGTTGTATAAAATGCAGAGACACATTTGCATCATGCATAGCCAAGACTGTCCATTCTTGCTCCTCTTCACAACTACAGAGAGATGCTCAGCCCAAGTTCTCTATTCCCATTGCTGGGTATATCTGCAAATAATAATGATAGTTACAAAGATCAGTATAATGGGATAGGAATTGCAAGTATTAATATCTCTGTTTTGTAGATGAGGAAATCAATAATCTAAAGAATTAAGTAACTTTTCCAAGTTCACACATTCTGAAATAACAGATTTTTAAAATTCAAAGATATTTTATTTCCCCAGTTACATATGATAAAAATTTTCAATATATATTTTCCAAAATTATAAGATCTAAACCATCTCCTTCTCTTGCTTCCCTCCCCCCAACTCAGAGATGTTAGGCAATTTGAGCTGTGCTATACATGTGTTATCCTGCAAAACACACTTTCATATTGGTCACTGTTGTAAGAGAATACTCATACAATACCAAACCCCCAAATAAAACTGTAAATAAACTGATGTGAAGGACAGCATGCTTTTATCTGCATCTCACTCTGGGCCATAAGTACTTCAGAATTGTCCCAGATCACTACATTGCTAAGAGTAACCAAACCTTTCACAATCGATCATCATACATTATCATTGTTACTGTGTATAATGCATTCCATCACCAACATATGCCACAATTTGTTTAACCATTCCCCAATTGATGGACAACCCTTCAATTTGCCACCACAAAAAGAGCTGCTATAAATAGTTTTATACAAGTAGGTCTTTTCCCCTCCTTTATGATCTCTCTAGGATACAGACCCAATGGTAGGTATTACAGGATCAAATATGCACAATTTTATGGCTCTTTGGACATAGTTCCAAATTACCCTCCAGAATGGTTGAATCAGTTCACAATTCCATCAACAATACATTAGTGTCCCAATTTTGCCACATCCCCTCCAACATTTATACCATCTTCCTGTACTGTCATATTGGCCAATCTGATAGGTATGAGGTGGAATCTCAGCATTGTTTTAATTTGTATTTCTCTAATCAAGGGATTTACAACATTTTTTTTCATATGATACAAGCCCATACATTCTGCAAAATGCCAGTACTAAGATTTGCATCCAGGTCTCCTGATGCTAAGTTCAAATGATTTTTCTACTGTGCTAGGTTCCTCCAGAATCAAAAGTCTCTACAATTTTAGTTCTCAGAGGTCCCCTTTCCACTCCAAGCTTTCACCATCTTCCTCAAAGAAAACTGTGGGAGCCAAAAGAAGTCAATCAGATTAGGTTTTCAGAATAAATGGTGATTCCTTTCATAGCAAGGGCTCTACTCCTAATGGAGAGTTATCAGGGACCTTAGAGAAAAACTAATCCAACACACAAGTTTTATAAAGTGGTGGCATAATCAACTTGTAGGGGCTATCTCATATTCTTGTTCCAACCAATCATGTGGGAATGCTGGAGCCTGTTTGAGCTAAAGAACTTGCACTTAGAAATAAGGGCATGACCTCTTATTGACTGAGGAGCCAGAAGAATTTATGACTCAGTGAATTATGAAGGGGAGAGACTGGACCTTCCAACTATCTCTTCTTTTTTCAACTGTGATCTAAGTAAGGATTGTTTGGAAGGCTAGTCTACTGTTATACCTAAAGCCTGGCTTTCATGAAGTTTTGAGCACAATGTGTCAAAAGAACATGGTCCTAAATTAAGCCTATTAAGTCCTGGTTCCATTAAGTTTGATGCTGGATTTTAACCACCACTTTTGTGTTCATTCTTTCATGATCTTGACAGAATGAGCATCCAAAATGAACATATAAGGGTTAGAGGTGAATTTTTGAGTTCAAGAGATCTAAAGGTTTTGGGTCCTATCGGCTTAGAGAGGATAAATAGCAAGAGAAACTTCCATAGTAGAGAGGAAGGAATCAACAATATTGATTCATGTCTGGACATTTTACCAGCAAACATGTACTTGGAGTTGTTTAGGCAGTGCAGAGCTGAGATAAGATGTAAAATGTTGAATTAAGAGTACTGTAAGAAGTTTTCCATTCCAATCAATTTTAAGTATCAGCTTCTCAGAAAATTTTACATTCATGTTAAGTTAAATTATTTATTTATGTTACTGATTCATATTACATGCTGAATATATTTTTTACTTCCCATTTTTGGGGAAACCCCTAGATAAGAGTTACAAGAGAGCCCCTTCTAATTAGAGTCCAGAGTCCCTATCACTAAATTTGATCCAAACTGCATACTTGGATCCAGATCAATAGAGTCCCTATAGACTAATGTCTACACACCTACACACACACACACACACACACACACACACACACACACACATATCACCTTGAATTTGTTTTTGTACTTAATGTTCTTATAAAATGTAAGATCCTTAATGACAGGAACTGCTTCATGGGTGGGTGGGTGGGGGGTAATCTAGCACCAAGCACAGTGTATTTTAATCAGTAGGTTGAGATTTCCTCTATAAAACACAAAAACTGAAGTTCATTGAGAATTGTGACTGTACCCAATCACTCTTCACAGGACAAAGGGAAAATGCTCACCTGTCCAATGCTCATTTCCTTTCCCCTTTTTTTAAATGCTTACCTTCCTTAGAATTAGAATTTCCCTTTTTTTTAACCCTTACCTTCCTTAAAATATTGGCTCCAAGGCAGAAGAGTGATAAGGGCTAGACAATGGGAGGTAAGTGACTTGCCCAGGGTCACACAGCTATAAAGTGTCTGAGATCACATTTGAACCCAAGACCTCCTGTCTAGGCATGGCACTCTATCCACTAAGTCACCTAGTTGCCCTCTACTTAGAACATTCATTTCTGACATGGAATTTTTTACAAGGACTCTTTTTTTTTCCCCCAGTGGTAAAGAAAGATGAAGGCTTTTGGGTTGGCTGCCTATCTTTTGTCATTTCAATCTAAGGACTGGATCTCCTGCTGCCTCTATACTAATGTAATCATAGCATTGAAGCAATCTTAATATTATGACAGAATCTCTTCCCTCCAGTTTTTCTGAAGCAGTTTCTTCAGCTAGTATATTAATATCAATCACTATCATTCATACTGACCCTTAAGGTTTGAAAAGCATTTCATGTTATTTTATTTGAACCTTATGAAATTCAATGAGGTAGGTCCTACTGTTATTGACCCCATTTTATAGATGAAGTAAATGAGGCTGAGACAAGTTATGTGACTTACCTAAAGTCACTCATCTAATTAGTATCTGAGACAGAATTCAAAGTCAGTTCTACCAGATTTCCAAATTCAAAACTATCTCAATTGTACCACCTAGTAGCCAGCTAAGTTAATAACCCCTTCAGAATTCAATAAATATTTATTAAGCACCTATTATGTGCCAGGCACCATGCTAAGCCCTGAGTATACAAAAAAAGAGGCAAAAGACAGTTCCTGACTTTAAGTAATTTATAATCAAATGGGGGAAAAGCTATATGCAGGATAGACAAGTTGAAAATTAACAAAAGGAAGGCATCAGGGTGCAGCTAAGTGCTCAGTGGCTTGAAAGTCAGGTCTAGAGACTAGAGGTCCTGGGTTCAAATCTTGTCTTAGACACTTTCTATTTCTGTGACTCTGGGCAAGTCACTTAACCTCCATTGGCCATCCCTTGTCATTCTTCTGCCTTGGAACTAATACACACAGTACTGATTCTACAACGGAAAGTAAGGGGGCTTTTAAAATTAAATTTAGTCTTAGATTTAAAAAACCCTTACTTTCTATTTTAGAATCAATTAGGAAGAAGAAGAAGAAGAAGAAGAAGAAGAAGAAGAAGAAGAAGAAGAAGAAGAAGAAGAAGAAGAAGAAGAAGAAGAAGAAGAAGAAGAAGAAGAAGAAGAAGAAGAAGAAGAAGAAGAAGAAGAAGAAGAAGAAGAAGAAGAAGAAGAAGAAGAAGAAGAAGAAGAAGAAGAAGAAGAAGAAGAAGAAGAAGAAGAAGAAGAAGAAGAAGAAGAAGAAGAAGAAGAAGAAGAAGAAGAAGAAGAAGAAGAAGAAGAAGAAGAAGAAGAAGAAGAAGAAGAAGAAGAAGAAGAAGAAGAAGAAGAAGAAGAAGAAGAAGAAGAAGAAGAAGAAGAAGAAGAAGAAGAAGAAGAAGAAGAAGAAGAAGAAGAAGAAGAAGAAGAAGAAGAAAGAAGAAAGAAGAAGAAGACATCAGTTTTAAGAGTTTGGGAAAGGCTGCTTGTAGAAAGTGAAATTTTAGTTGGGAACTAAAAGAAGTCAGGGAAATCAATTAGAAGACGAGTATTACAAGTATGAGGGACAGCCAGAGAAAATGCCTAGAACAGAGAGACATGGCTCCTTAAAGGTGATTCCTTTCAGTAAGTCAGCCTCAAATAGTTCTCTCTATATTGACTTCCTCATAAGAATTTAAATATGCTTTTATTCCAAGGAGCTGCTTAGTGGAGGATGAGAAAGAAAATCAAGATAAGCTAAAAGTTTTCTTTGATTTTGCAGAAGTTGTAACATGAAGAATCAAGGACCAATTGCAGTTGTTCCATATGAACACTTGAACCACCATCGCTTCTACAAATAATGTCAGAATTTTAGAGGTAAAAAGTAATTTACTAAATCCCTTCAGTCCCCTGGAAACCCCTTTAAAAACCCAGTTGTGTTCATAGCTCTTTCCTTTGAGATATTTCAATGGAAGAATACAAATTCAACACTGAAAATAGTCCTAGCACAAGTGTAAGAACTACCTTTAAAATAGAATTCTCTCCCTTGAGCAGGAAAAGATGTGAAGCAAAAATATACCTAGAAGAAAATTACTTGTTAGGCAGAGTTCACTCTGATATGGTCTGCCATCAAGATGAAGAAGTACTTTTAAAATGTCTCTACCTGAAATCAACACTCTTTCAATACATCCATGGAATTCGGATCAAATAAAGATGTATAATATCTCAGGGGCTGCTTTGAAATCTACTCTTTCCCCACCCAACTCCTTTGGCTCCATCATAAAATGTCAGCCATGACAAGGAAACATTGGTGGGGAGCTGAGCAGGTTTGGCACGTGCAACAACAGTCAGAAAAGGTGGCAACCACAATGACTGAAACTCTTGGCTGATGAATGAAAAAAGGAAAATTTCCCTAACAAAACAGTCAGATGCCTTGTTTATATAAATCCTTTATTGGATTCATCAGGTATTGGAGAAGACAATTGGATACACCTTGCCAAAACAAGACTTTTCCAGTGAGTCTTCCTTCCTTCCTTCTTTTCTTTTTTTCTTTCTTTCTAGAAGTATTCTTTGATGGCATGGTTAGACTTCACAATATTCAAGGATGTTTGCCATCCTTGGTTTATCCTAAAAACTTGGAGCAAAGATTTTATTGTTGTCATGTCAGATAAGTTTGAAAACCCATTTGGGGTTTTCTTGGCAAAGATACTGCAGTGGTTTGCCATTTTTTCTCCAGCTTATTTTACAAATGAAGAAACTGAGGTAAACAGGATTGAGTGACATGTCCAGAGACACACAAGTAGTGAATATCTAAGAACAGAGTTGAATTGTTAGAAGATGCTTTCCTGATATCAGGCCCAGCACTTTATCCACTGGGCCACCTAGCCCATAACCTCCTTAGGGAATCCCACAACCTCCCCCCCCATTTTATACATCTCTAACCTCTCTCCCAATAATATAGTCTATTATTGCCTTACTGAAGACATCAACATCAAGTGATTCTTAAGATGCCCACAGCTCTAGTCCCTCTCTACGATACAACCCATCATAAAGGTCAGAAGAGATGGAGATGGATTACAGAGAAAGGGTACAAGGGGTAAAAGAGGTCAGTTTACCCCCATTCAAATGCACAACTGCCCACAACTACCACCAAACAGATGTCTAGAGTTCCACAGCTCTAAGTTCAGCAGTTTTGAGGTCTGCTTTCCCAAGAGAATGTTTCCACAACTAACATGTCATAAAACATGGGTGTAAGTGATTTACAAGGATCCTAAGGAATTTTTTCTTTTTCCCTTCCATGAACTCAATAGTGCATATACAGCCTTCACACAAATACAGTGTGCTCTCTCTCCCTCTGCCTCTCTCTCTCTCTCTCTCTTGCCCTTCTCTCTCTCTTTTTCTCCCCTTCTCACCCTCTCTCTCAATATCTTTCTCTCTTTGTCTGACTATATCTCTTTTTCTTTCAATCTTTCTTTCTGTTTGTCTCTCCCAGACTGTCTGACTCAATCTTCTCTGATTGCCTCTCTTAAAGTCTCTCTGTTTCTCTCAAACTCTCTCTTTCTGTTCGTCTATCTCTTTTTCTCTCTCACACACACATATCTCTAACTTTGTCCCATTCCACCTTAGTATAATTAGATCCCTTTCCCAAGAAAGCATCATCATGCTAGGAAAGTCCTAGATCACTGCTACTCACCCCTCCTCCCTCACCCTCATCCTTGATAGTGCAGGCCAGGAATATTCAGATTATTACCTAACTGAACTAAGTTGCTCACTGCCTTCCTATCACACATTCCAGCACCATTTTGCTTTTGTCTAAGTTCGTTTCTAATTTTGTGGCACAAAATTGAAAGTGGCAAGGAAGATGATTTGGCAAGATTTGGCTAAGTTATAGATTGACCACAATGAGCTACTGATGAATAGATAGCTCCATAGAATTCTAGATTTTACACTTGAAACTATTTCATGCAGCCCAATTTGTTCCTCTTAACTCTAGAGTGTTCAAGAACATATCCCCAAGAATTATGGAAGGAAGAAACTAGCCTGTGGCTTTTTGCTTTTAATATAAAGATCATGTGATCATTTATTTAGATTTGGACGGGAATATTTCTGCGCATTTGAGGAAACAAAAGCCCCTAAAAGTCATTGCTTCTGTAAAGTCACACAAAGAGCATTTATTAAACACCTACTATGTATGAGGAACTCTGCTAGATGCTGGGACACAACAAAAGGCAAAGAATGATCTATGCTCTCAAAGAACTGTAGTCTAATGTGGAAGACAAGATGAAACTAACCATGTACGAACAAATACATACAGTACAAATTGGAAATAATCAACAAAGGGAAGGTCCTAGCATTAAAGGGGATCAAGAAAGGCTTCTCACAAAAGGTAAGACTTTAGAAGAGATTTGAAGGAAGGTAAAGAAACCAGGAGGAGGGAATGAGGAAGGATGGAGTCCCAACTTTGGGATACAGTTAGTGAAAAGACTCAGAATGGGAAGAGGGAGTCATATATCAAGAACAGTGGCAAGTTCTGCATTCATTGTACAATACTGAGGATGGGGTGGGGATAAGATTAAAAAAACATTGGAAAGGTAAAAAGTGTATTAAATACGAGGGTGACATGATTGATTTAACAGCTGAGTAGGAGTTGGATTCAAGGGAAGAGGGGCTTGAGGCAGGGAATCAAACCAGCAGGCTATTGCTACAGTTCAGGCAATAAAACATAGAAATGACAGGATTAGAAACAGATTGGCTATGGAGCATGAGAAAGTGAAGAGCCAGAAATGACACCTATATGTTAAGGCTAGGTGACTGGAAGATTGGTAGTACCTCCTACTGAAATTGGGAGATCAGGAAAAGGGGAGGGCAAAAAGGGGAAAGTTAATGAGTTCAGTTTGGGACATTTTGAGCTTAAGATGTCTCCCATTAAGATTGCTATTTTCTGTCAGTCAAAGGTACCATGTATGATGAAAGGAACTGGGAGTCAGTAAATCTGAGTTAAATTCTTGATTCTGCTTTTCACTAGAGGTATGTCCTTGGGTAAGGCATTTATCTTCTCTAATCTTTAGTTTGCTCATCCAGAAAATGGACAGGTTTTACCAGATAGTCTTGAAAGTCTTTTCTAGCTCTAAAATGCTCCAATGTAATCATTCTCTCAGCTTGTAAAGCTGGTTGTACATCTGCGTTCCCTGACTGTGGTCCAATCTACCTGCAGTCCTTCCTATAAACTGTCTTTCATTCATTTCAGTCATGTCTCCATTTGGGTTTTTCTTGACAAAGATACTAGAATGGTTTGCCCTTTCCTTTTCTAGCTCATTTTACATGGGAGGAAACTGGGGGGAAAGGGTTAAGTGACTTGCCCAGGGTCACATAGCTTGTAAGTGTCTGAAGCCTATTTTGAACTCAGGTCTTTGGGGTTTCAGGCCCATTATTCTCTACTGAGTCACTTAGCTGCCCCCAAAATATAGAATGCACTCAGTACTGTGTTACCATTATTGTCATTTAACTTCCAGATCTGGTATGGGGTTTTCTCAGCAAAGATATTAGAATGGTTTGCCATTTCCCTTTGCAATCAATTAAGGCAAACATAAATTAAGTGACTTGCCCAGGGCAGGGTATTATCTGAGGCCAAATTTGAACTCAGGCCTTTCTGACTCTGGGTCCAGCTCTCTATCCACTGAACCACTTCACTGCCTCTTGCAGTAGAATCAGAGTCTCCTTACTCCTGATTCAATTTTCTTCCCAGTAAACCACACTACCTCTAGGCCCAGAATTAAGTCTACACTTTCTTTTTCTTTTCTACCTCTTCCCTACCCAATCCACCAAGTATTTGTTAAGTGCCTACTATATACAAAGCCACCCAGTCTAGTATTGGAAATAGATATAAACAAACAAACCCAATCCCTGCCTTCATGAATCTTACATGCTACTTTCACAGTATCTAGTCTAGAAGTTATCTAGATAATTGGCATTCAAATCATAGTGCTTACTGATTAGTTTACAATTATCTTCTTCCTTCAATGTCATAAAATGCACAGTCAGATTAGTAAGAAGTTGGCATTCAGAATAGAGCCACAGTATCACAAATACCAAAGGGTAATATTTACTGGTGGCATTAACAAGAATATATACAGGAAATTCCTTTGGCACTCTTATCTTTTGCCTCATATCTTCAAGACCATGTTTTATGCTTCCCTATATTAGATTCTCTCAAATTACCCTGTGCAATAGTGGCTACTCAAATACCTATGGAACAATGATTCTAAATTCAGAATATGATGACCTGAAAGAGTATGATGAAAATATCTTTAAAATATATGTCATAGGCATAGCATCCAAATTTCTAAAGGAAAAACTAGTGGAGCTCAAGGATGAAATAGATAGAAAAACTATACTAGTGGGAGACCTGAACCGTCCTCTATCAGAACTAGATAAATCAAACCAAAAAATAAATAAGAAAGAGGTAAGAGAAGTGAATGAAATCTTAGAAAAATTAGAGTTAGTAGATATGTGAAGAAAAATAAATAGAGACACAAAGAAATACACCTTCTTTTCAGCAGCACATGGTACATTCACAAAAATTGACCATATATTAGGGCATAAAAACATTGCAAACAAGTGAAAAAGAGCAAAAATAATAAATGCAACCTTCTAGGATCACAATGCAATGAAAATAATAATTATTAAGGGTACATGGAGAAGTAAATCAAAAATTAATTGGTAATTAAACAATACGATTCTCCAAAACTGGTTAGTTAAAGAACAAATCATAGAAACAACTAATAATTTCATTGAAGAAAATGACAATGATGAGACATCATTTCAAAACCTATGGGATTCAGCCAAAGCAATACTTAGGGGGAAATTTATCCTTGAGTTCATATATTAACAAACTAGAGAGGGCAGAGGGCAGTGAATTGGGCATGCAAATTAAAAAACTAGAAAGTGAACAAATTAAAAATCCTCAGATGAAGACTAAATTGGAGATCCTAAAAATCAAAGGAGAAATTAATAAAATTGAAAATCAAAGAACTGTTGATTTAATAAATAAGACTCGAAGCTGGTACTTTGAAAAAACAAATAAGATAAACAAAGTACTGGTCAATCTAATTAACAAAAGGAAAGAAGAAAACCAAATTGACAGTATCCAAGATGAAAAGGGAGACCTCACCTCTAATGAAGAGGAAATTAAGGCAATCATTAAAAACTATTATGCCCAACTTTATAGCAACAAATATGGCAATCTAGGCGAAATGGATGAATATTTACAAAAATATAAATTGCCTAGACTAACAGAGGAAGAAAAAGATTACCTAAACAACCCCATATCAGAAAAAGAAACTGAACAAGCCATCAAAGAACTCCCTAAGAAAAAATCCCCAGGTCCAGATGGATTCACAAATGAATTCTATCAAACATTCAAAGAACAACTACTCCCAATAGTATACAAACTATTTGACAGAATAAGCAAAGAAGGAGTTCTACCAAATTCCTTTTATGACACAAATATGGTACTGATTCCAAAGCCAGACAGGTCAAAAATGGAGACAGAAAACTACAGACCAATCTCCCTAATGAACATAGATGCAAAAATCTTAAACAGGATACTAGCAAAAAGACACTAGCAAGCCACAACAAGAGTTATTCACTATGACCAGGTAGGATTCACCAGGAATGCAAGGATGGTTCAATATTAGGAAAACCATCCACATAATTGACATATTAACAAGCAAACTGACAAATATCAAATAATTATCTCAATAGATGAGGAAAAAGCCTTTGACAAAATACAACAACCCTCCCTATTGAAAACACTAGAAAGTATAGGAATAGAAGGGCCTTTCCTAAAACCATCAGCAAACGTCATCTGCAATGGGGATAAACTAGAAGCCTTCCCAATAAGATCAGAAGTGAAACAAGGATGCCCATTATCACCTCTATTATTTAACATTGTACTAAAAACTAGAAACACTAGCTATAGTGATTAGGGAAGAAAAAGAAATTAAAGATATTAAAATAGGCAATGAGGACCAAGCTATCACTCTTTGCTGATGACATGATGGTCTACTTAAAGAATCCTAGAGAATCAACCAAAAAGGTAATTGGAATAATCAACAACTTTAGCAAAGTTGCAGGATACAAAATAAACCCACATAAGTCATCAGCATTTCTATATAACTCCAACCCATCTCAGCAGCAAGAATTAGAAAGAGAAATTCCATTTAAAATCACGCTAGACAATATAAAATACTCAGGAATCTCTCTGCTGAGACAAACACAGGCACTATATGAACACAACTACAAAACACTCTCCAGACAATTAAAACTAGATCTAAACAATTGGGGAAACATTGATTGCTCATGGGTAAGATGAGCTAATATAATAAAAATGACAATCCTACCCAAATTAATTTACTTATTTAGTGCCATACCCACTGAACTACCAAAAAACTTTTTTACTGAATTAGAAAAAAACCATAACAAAGTTCATTTGGAAGAACAAAAGATCAAAGATATCCAGGGAAATCATGAAAAAAAAATGCTAAGTAAGGAGGACTTGCAATCCCAGATCTCAAACTATACTATAAAGCAGTGGTCATCAACACATTATGGTACTGGCTAAGAGACAGAAAGGAGGATCAGTGGAATAGACTAGGGGTAAATGACCTTAACAAGACAATCTACGACAAACACAAAGACCCCTGTTTGGGTGACAAATATCCACTATTTAACAAAAACTGCTGGGAAAACTGGAAGACAATATGGGAGAGATTAGGTTTGGATCAACACCTCACACCCTACACCAAGATAAACTCAGAATGGGTGAATAACTTGAACATAAAGAAGGAAACTCTAAGTAAATTAGGTAAACACAGAATAGTGTACATGTCAGATCTTTGGGAAAGGAAAGATTTTAAAACCAAGCAAGAGCTAGAAAAAATTACAAAATGTAAAATCAATAATTTTGATTACATCAAATTAAAAAGTTTTTGTACAAACAAAACTAATGCATCCAAAATTAGAAGAGAAACAACAAATTGGGAAACAATCTTCATAACAAAAACCTCTGACAGAGGTCTAATTACTCAAATTTATAAAGAACTAAACCAATTGCACAAAAAATCAAGCCATTCTCCAATTGATAAATGGGCAAGGGACATGAATAGGCAATTTTCAGTTAAAGAAATCAAAACTATTAATAAGCACATAAGAAGGTGTTCTAAATCTCTTATAATCAGAGAGATGCAAACCAAAACAACTCTGAGGTATCACCTCACACCTAGCAGATTGGCTAATATGACAGCAAAGGAAAGTAATGAATTCTGGAGGGGATGTGGCAAAGTAGGGACACTAATTCATTGCTGGTGGAATTGTGAATTGATCCAACCGTTTTGGAGGGCAATTTGGAACTATACCCAAAGGGCGGTAAAAGACTGTCTGCCCTTTCATCCAGCCATAGCACTGCTGGGTTTGTACCCCAAAGAGATAATAAGGAAAAAGACATACAAAAATATCCATAGCTGTGCTTTGTGGTGGCCAAAAATTGGAAAATGAGGGGATGCCCTTTAATTTGGGAATGGCTGAACAAAATTGTGGTGTATTTTGGTGATGGAATACTATTGTGCTCAAAGGAATAATAAACTGGAGGAATTCCATGGGAACTGGAACAACCTCCAGGAATTGATGCAGAGTGAGAGGAGCAGAACCAGGAGAGCATTATATGCTCTGAGATCGTATAATGAGACTGATACACTGTGGTACAATCAAATGTAATGAACTTCTCCATTATTGGCAGTGCAGTGATCCTGAACAACTTGGAGGAATCTACAAGAAAAACCACTATCTACATTCAGAGAAACCACTGTGGGAATAAAAACACTGAAGAAAAAAACTGCTTGAATACATGGTTGAGGGGATAGAGCTGAGGATGTAGACTCCTAATGCAAACACCAACAACATGGAAATAGGTTCTGATCAAGAACACAAGTAATACCCAATGAAATTGTGCATTGGCTGCAGGAAGGGTGGGTGGAGGGGAGGGAGGGAAATAATGTAATTATTGTAACCAAGGAATAATGTTCTAAATTGACTAAATAAATTAATTCAAATAAAAAATATCATCAAAAAATGTCATATAATTCCTTTTCCTTTTTCTCTGGTGGGAAATGGGGCAAAGGGTTGAAAAAAATTAAATGGTGATGGAGGGGTTTATTTCAAATTTTAAAAGTTTTCATATTAATGAAAATCAAAGAGATTATACCCAATGAACAGAAAAATAATTGGTAATAGCCCAATTTCTTCAACTTATCAAGAGGCCAGCAAGATGACAACGTAAAAGACTGCTTGGTCTCCTAGCTCTTGCTGGGTGGCCCTGGGCAACCAATTCTACCCCCTTTTCCCCCACTTCTATTTCTCCCCTGCCATAAAAAGCTAATGGGCATTCCCAGAGGAACAATGAAGACCAGTATGCTAATGAGAAGTGGGCTGGAACTCCTTAAAACCCCCCAAATTCCATACCTAGAATTCTTGGGGCCATAGTGCTTTTTCCAAGTAAAAGGCACAGATACCACCCATCCCACAATGGGAGGCATGGAATGTCTCTACAGCCAAGAAACCAACAAGGGACAAGTTTGTTGTTTCTGGGTTTTTTTTTTTTTAACCATCTTTACTGACCTTAAAGTTGCCAGGAATATCTGGTCTTGAATCCCATAGGTTCCACATCTGAACATTTGAGGCAGTTCCCTGGGCCACATAGGTCCCTTATGAGGCTTTTCCACAGCACTTCTCTTGACAACTCTGGTGTATAGATATTGCTCCCTTGGGTCCCCTAATTAGCAGGCTCCAAATCAGTATGCCTAGTGTGCTGTGGTTCCCCATTTCCAAGCACAGGCCTTCTGCCCCCTCCCCACAGGGCACCTCCCTTTCTACACACACACACACACACACACACACACACACACACACACACACACACACACACACACACACACACACTCTAGGCCCTGCCTCCCTAACTAGGTCATGCCAACTGTGTAGATCGTCACACAATTTGATCAGAGCTGAGACCATGACTTTCTCACTGACAGATTTTCTAATCCACTGGCAAATGGGAAGTTCCTCTATAAAAATCCTGTCCCCACATTGGAGACAAAAGTAAAATCTTAAAACTAATGAAAAATTTCAGAATTATTAGAAGGGAAAAAAAAGAAAAAGAGGAAATTGCATTTATTGCTTCTATATCACAAGACTCACCAAGAATTTTAAGAGTGTAAGTGATGATATTATTATTGATAAATAATAATATAAAAATAGTCACTATTATTATTATCTCGTTTGATTCTCACAAAGACCACGTGAAGTAGGTGCTATTATTATCGGCCCCATTTTAACGATGAGGGAAGTAAGGCTGATGGAGTGGCTTGCCAGGGTCACACACAGCTAAGGATTTGAACCAAGGATATTCTGGATTCCAAAGTCCTCAAATCCAACTCCACCCACACCTACATTCTACTCCCCTGCATCTTCTTCCTGCATTTTGTCCCCTATCTTCACCTAGAATCTGTCCTTACTAGATCAATCCTTACTTCCATCGTAATCCTCATCCCTAGAGAGTGGGTGCGAGGTATCTCCCTTTTGACAGATTTCAAGTCCAATGACATATCCGTAGGTCTGCAGAGAGGCATCCATCCAACCTCACTCAGAAACCACAAGTAACAACTGGCCCCTCATGGCTCCGGGGCCCAGCAGTCAAGCTATTACCCCCAACTCCCCTCCAACCACCACCACCAAGTCAACTAATAAGTAAACATGTGATAACCAGTGCAGAGAAAGCGACTTGCTGATTAGTTTTCCATTTTAAAGAAGGGGAGTGGGGGGTCGGGTAGAAGTATACCCAATCTTTGTGTTGGAAAGTTTACTTTCAGCCTCAGCAGGCTACGGGGCTTTTTTTTTTTTTTAATATAATAAAAAAGAGTTATACGACTTTAATTAAATGCACTTATTAAAAGGGTGAACTATTTGGAGAGACTGTTTTTTGTGCCGGAGGCACATTTTCCAGCATGCTGCAGAACGTCTACATCCGCCTGCTCGAGGCAATTTTTAATGCACAAATAAATCCGCACCTGACGTGTTGACAGATTATTATGCAGGGTGGCCGCCAACAAAAGTAAACACAGGGGCAAGTTTTAACCTCTTACGGTTGCAGAGCTCTCCCTGCTGAGCTCAGCTCAGGTGTAAATGACTGCCAGCAAAGCCTTTTCTTCCAGCTCCATCTCTTCCGCTTCTAGACACTTGTCCTTGAGTCTCTGGGGTTCCTCCCTTCCTCCACCACCTTCCACCCCATTTGGGATAAGGGAGAGAAAAGGATGGGGGAGGGGGAGAAGAAAAAAGGGGCGGGGGAGACCTGAGCAAAAATGAAGAATGCCCAAAGTTCCCTAAGCACCCTGCCCTCCATCCTGTTTATCCTGAGCCCATAACCGCAGGGCTCTGCAGAACGGAATGGTCAGCGATCTATGTTTCCTTCGTTTATTCCTCTAACCAGGAGCTTGTCTTATTTCCAGGGTCCAGACTGGGTCCCTGGCTACCTCACCAGGAGGATATCAGAGGGTAGGAGAATTACCCGGAAGAAAGATAAAGGGGAAGGGTGGAGAATGGGGAGGGAAAGGGAGGAGAGATAAGACTTGTCTTTTGACTTTGGACATGAAAATGTGGTCTTGCAAATACAATGCAAACCAGTTCCTGCTTAGTTTGCTATTAGAAAGTTAGACCTCTCTCTCCACTAAATATTAAATTGGTTAACTTGGAAATGCAAAAGAAACTTTACTTCTTTCTTTCCTTCCTGACTTCCTTTCTTCTTTCTCTCCCTCCTTCATTTCTTCCTTCCCTCTCTTTCCCTCCTTCCCTTCATCCCTCCCTTCCTTCCTGCCTCCTCCCTCTCCCTCCTTCTTTCCTTCCTTTCTTCTTTCCTTCATTTCCATATACCACAACAATGCTAAACTCTAGCTTTTTCCTTCTGGTTCCAAGGAGTTTAGTACCAACAACATGTCAATGGAGGTGTACAACCCAGTTCCTTAGCTGCCTATTCAACCTAGGTTTGCATGGACTTCTGAAATCAGCAGCCTCCTAGGCCCTTGCCTGTTCATACACCAAAGTGAGAAAGCCCTAATGTCACTATGGGTTAGCTGAGTTACCCTTCCTTTGAAAGCCACTAAGATCATGGAATGTGTCAGATCTGCAGAGGAACTTTGTGGTCATATAGACAAACCCCCTCACTTTGTGGATGAGAAGTCCAGTGGGTCCAGTGACTTTCCCAAAGTCATATATAATCATAGAACTGGAACTGGATCCCAGACTCCTATTCCAGCTCTCTCTTTTACATCAACAATACCTCTTATTTGCATGCTCAAGACCACACCCTTGTCAATGAAAAAACAGGTCACTACATGTGCAAGGAAGAGTGTCTGCATGCTTAGTTACTGGGCACACAGGAAAGCTTCCTTTTGCCAAACTAAAAGCTATTTTTAAAAAAGGGACTCCTTAGGATCTTACACAGGACTGTAGGTGGTGTATCTAATGTCCTCAAATCTTCCTTTCCCCACCTCTATTCATCTCGAGGTCCTTCATATTCCTGTTGGCTTGAATGTCACCATTTAAATTCAGTTTTAAAAAGTGGTCAAGATAAAAATGTTCCTCTTGGCCTCTCCAATGCCTAACAAGATTTGCATCATTCAGGGTCCCTTTGGTCCCTGTGGCCTGGGAAAATCAAGCAAAATTAGACCCATGCCCCTGACAGCTCCTTCTACCTAGAGAGAACAATAGTAGTTAGACATTAACAGTCTGAGAGAGATAGCCTATTGGCAGAATTGGACTGCCCCAAGGGGACAGTGGGAAATATGCCAGGCCACTGTGGAGTAGCCTACCCTGTTTGCACTTTTCTCAGGAATGGAGGGGAGGAGCAGTAGCCAGAGATCCTGGAACTTCTGATCTATGACCTAGAATAAATATACCTTATGTTTGCATAGGTACCTTACAATTTTATCATGGTATTTGGTACTCACAACAACCCTGCAGGTAGGAATGGCAGGTATTATTATTCTCATTTTACAAATAAGGAAACTGAGGCTCTGACAGATTAAATAAAGTGATCAAAGTCACTAAGTAAATAAATAGAAAAGCAGGGAGCCCAATGCAGGCATTTAGATATCTGTCTAAGTCTCTTTCCACTTTCACAGACTTGTCATCTATAAAATTAACTGCAACTTTCCTGAAATTTTCTATATCTGGCCTTATGCCATCTCTTAGGATAAACAAGTTTCATAAGTCTGTTACCACTCACTGTAGAAAGAAGTACTTTCATGTATTCACCCTAAATTCCCTGGGGATACAACCTACCTACTCAAAAAAGAGGGTCCCACTCTAACTTGTAGGCTATTTTAAATTGAATGCATAAGAAAATTCAATGGCAAAAATGTATAAGAGATTGGGGGAAATAGGGAAATAAAGTAAGGAGACAGAGGCTTTTAAAAAGAGCCAAATAAAAATACACAGACATATCCTTTATATACAATATATACATATTTCAATGTATATTGAGTTGGCCCTATACACATATAGAAAGAGAATTTTTCACAAAGTTAATAGAAATGGCAAAGGACTAAGGATCCTGCTTCTAGCACATATAGAGAGCAGATTGAATTTTGAAGGGACCTTTATAGAGTGCATATTTCCCTTTTGTTGTAACCATTATATAAAATAGTAATAATAATAATAAAATTTATGTTGCATTTCATAAATAGTAACTTATTGGGATCCTCAGAACAGCCCTGGAAAGTAGGTGCTATTATTATCTTTATCATTACATTACATTACATGATCATTCAGATAAGAAAGTCGAGGCAAAGAGAGGTTAAATATCTTGCCCAGGGTCACTAGTATCTAAGTATTACTATCTAAGTATAACTAGTATCTAAGGATAGATTTGGACTCGGGTCTTCCTGATTCCAAGCCTAATATTCTATCCACTGGACCATATAGCTGCATGTTAGTAAAAATATTTGAAAGATACTATCCTGTTTTCCAAGTTTTCAAGAAAAATAAAGTATATATTTTTATAATATAGGTTTCACCAGAAAAGAAGAAAGATAGGGGAAAATGTTATATCATGTATCTCTGATAATATATAGAGAAATTAATCAAATATTAGAATACAAATCATTCTGCACCTGATAAATTGCCAAAGGCCATAGGCAGTTTTCAGATTAAGGAATAAAAGCTATATGTTGTCACATGAAAAAAATGCCTTAAATTTCTCTTCATTAAAGAAATGTAAATTAAAACAGCCCTGAGATACCACCTCATACTTATCCAATTGGGCAATATGACAAAAAAGGAAAATAATAAATCCCGGAGGGAATAAGACAAAACTGGGACACTAATGCATTGCTGGTGGAGTTGTGAACTGATCCAACCATTCTGGAAAGTAATTTGGAACTAGGCCCAAAGAGCTTTAAAACTGTGCATACTCCTTGACTCAGCAATACCACTACTAGGTCTATTTCCCAAAGAGATTTAAAAAGGGGAGAAAAGACCCATTTGTGCAAGATATTTATAGCAGTTCTTTTTGTGGTGTCAAAGAATTAGAAACTGAGGGGATGCCCATCAATTGAGGAATGGAAGAACAAGTTGTAGGATATGATTATAATGAAATACTACTGTGCTCTAAGAAATGATGTGAAGGATGATTTGAGAAAAACTTGGAAAGACCTACATGAGCTGATACAAACTGAAGTGGACAGAACAAGGAGAATGTAATACACAGTAACAGCAATATATATGATGAACATTTATGTATAGCTTAGCTATTCTTAGCAATACAAGAAAATTCTCAAGGATTCGTGGTGAAAAATGGCATCTGCCTACAAAAAAAGAACTGCTGGAGTCTGAATGCAGCCCGAGTCATACTATATTTCACTTTCTCTCTTCACTTTTATTTTGTTTGTTCAAGTTCTCTTTCACAAAAGGACTAATATGGAAAAATATTTTACATTAAAAATCTACTTCAGATTGCTTGCCCTCTCAGGGATGGTGGGAAGGGAGGGTCCAAACTTGAAGAAAATGAAGCTTAAAAATTGTTTTTTCATGTAATTGACTTAAAAAATAAAATCTTGATAAATATTGGAATATAGCTTTCATTGTAAAACACAAAGATGAAAATGAATCTAAAGAAAGAGGAAGGAAACTAGCATTTATTAAGTGTCTATGTGCTAGGGACTATACTAAGTGTTTTACAACTATTTTGTTATTTAATCTTCCCAACACCTCTGGGAGATAGGTGGTATTAATATCCCCATTTCATAGCTGTGGGAATTGAGGCAGATAGTAGTTAAGTGACTTGCCCATGGTCAAACAGCTAGTAAGCATCTGAGGCCAGATTTTGAACCCAGATATGTTTGACTCCAAGTTCAAAGGTCTATACACTGTGTCATCTAGCTTGGGCAGAGTAGAATCCTGACCATATGCACAAGGATTTTGTGAGTGGAAGAAATTGACTGATGAAAAAAATCAAGAATAAAAGCTAATGAATTCTTGAAGCTAAGCAACAGATAAGTCTTTGTAAAGAGGGAGGTAGATTCTCTGGAAAAGAAACAAAATAATTGTTTGTCTTCCAAAGAAAAATGATATAGAGCCACAGATATTATCAGATGAGTGAGTATCCAGTAAGGGTCAGAGGATAAAGTGATAAATGGTGGACATTGGTACCCTTGTCAGGTTGTACAGAGAGGTAGCTATTTGCCAACCTGACATCAACAATAGAAAGGTCTACTGTCTTCCTAGAATATAAATACAAGATGTTGCAGAAAATCTCCCCATACCTGTTAAACTTGATGGCTATTATCCCTTTCTGGTGATTCACATGAGAATCCGTTATGCTGCCAGAAGGAATCTAAAAGACATTGCTAAAGATTTCTTGGTTAAGAAATTGAAAAGTATAGGGTTACAAATGGTGTTTTCATCATGATAATCAGTTGAAAACAAGGGCTTCAGAAGAGAAATTTAAAAAAAAAAAAGGATGGAGCTCTGCCTTACAAGCTTGAATCCAGGGGCTACCCACAAACTCAAACCCCCTATTGTCCTATTTCTGACCTCAGCTACTTTAACCTTCTTTATGTAACCTGGTCCAATTCTCTTCTCTTCCCCACCTCCCCAAGGTACCTGACATAATATGAATATCTGATCGTCCTACCCCACTCTGCCTCAGAACTCCTAAATTCAGCCTCAATTTCCACAAGAGTTGGGTTTATATGTGCCATGCCCAAAGTGAAATGCAGATTTGGAAAGTGAAGCTAGTTACAAAGATGATGTCAAAGAATGGACTTTATTTTCTGAACCACTATTTAAAATGTAGGAATGATGGGTATTTTGGTTAGAGGTGAAGCATACATAATAAGTGGCATGATGTGGTAAAAAAAAAAATGTGGGATTTGTGACCAGAAAACTTGATTATGAGTTATATTTGATACAATCTCATCTCTCTCATCCTCAGTTTCCTCATCTGAAAAATAGGAAAAATATTATCTATAAAATTCAAAGGGTTGTTGTTTTTAGTTAGCTCCAACTCTTCATGACCCTGTGGACCATACTTGTCCATGAAGTTTTCTTGGCAAATATACTGGAGTGGTTTGCCATTTCCTTCCCCAGTGGATTAAGGCAAACAGAAGAAAAAATTACTGGTAGACTCTTACAAATATAATCAGTGGAGTTTGAACTGAAAAGAAAAAGGAGGCCGAATAACATTGCTAATATCTACCAAGGAAATATCAAAAAGAATAATAATAATAATAATAATGGAGATTCTCAGAAATACATAGGAGACAAATTTAAGAAAGGATCCAGGAATAAACCTATGGCCAACATGAACTAGAAATCCAAACACCCCAGAGACAAATTTGATGGTATAAATAATATCAAAATTTGATGGGTTGTGATCCATGACTAGAATGAACATACCTTATTCAAAAGGAATAAAATAGGTAAAGGGAAATAAGGAGAGTAACTTATGATATTTAAAAAAATTACCCATGTGAAGAAACTCAAGAACCGGAAGGAAATGCATGGTGACAAGCATAGTTTTGTTCCTCCTTTTAAAATGTTTTATTAATGCTCCTTTCTTTTTATACATCACTATCACTTGCCAATGAATCTTTGTCCTCCCCTTCCCCCAACCCACATATAACAAATAAATACTGTCAAAAGAAGTCATCACACTGGTCATGTTTGAAAATGAGAAACAGATAACAAGACTGATTGGCATATAGGTATGATGTGTCATTTCTCTCTCTCTGAAAACAAAATAGTAAATTATTGAATTTCTTTAATGACAGTTTCATCCTTCCGAAACAGGAAAAAACAGTGAGGATAACTGTGATTAGAAATCTGATATTTTCCAACAAGGATAACTTGGTAGCTAGAGGGGAAATGGAAGAAGACGATGGAGGAGAAGCAGCAATCCAACAGAACTCTCCTAACATGCTCTTTCAACCAACTTTAAGATAATACATCAAATTGAAATCTGGAGCAGCAGCGCCAAAAAAAGGTAAAGATGAAATATTTTTCCAGTCCAAGACAACTAAAGAAGTCATCAAGGAAGATCTATGATGCCATCATAGGGTCTGAAAGCACATGGTACCAGCATCAGAAGTAGGTTTCAGATGTGACTGTAACAATAGCACTAACAGCTTTGGGAGCTCCCAACTCTTGTTGGGAGCAACCCAACAAGAGACAATAAGGTAGTCAAGCAAGTGGTTGAAAAGAGATTACCAGGGACCCTGAATCAGAAATGGATATAGAACTAGACATCATTTTGCAACTCTGCTGCACATATACAGTCCTGGATTGCAATTTCAGGGCAAAGAGAAGCACCAGCATTTGTGTCTGCAGAAGAACAGAGGCCCTTTTTTGGGTAAAGACCACAGCATGGACCACACTTCTTCTTTCAGTACAAGACCTTAGGAGGATCAAAAACTTGCAAATCTGTAGAACTAGTTCTGAAAATAGCAGCACGTACTTATGCATGCGTGTGCACACACACAAAACCTGAAGTTTGAGGTAGTGCCTCCCCAGAATCCAAATTTACCATAAAGTTCATAGTCAAGAAATAGACTGGGGACAAAATGAAGAAACAACTCAAAAAAGAACCTAATCATCAAAATCTTCTAAGGCAACAGGGAAGATCAAGAACTCAGAAGAAGACAACAATGGGAAAACATCTACAAGAAAAAAACCTGCAAACTGGATATAAGAATTCCAAGAAGAGATAAAGAAAGAAAAAGAAAAGAGTGGTAGAAGCAAAATTAGGAAAAGAAATGAGAGTGATGCAAGAAAATTATGAAGAGGTACCAAAAATACTGGAAAAATCAACACTGGAAAAAAAACAGAATTGGTCAAATGGTAAAAGGCACAAAAGTTAAGGGGAGAAAAGAGTTCCTTAAAAGGTAGAAATGGCCAAGTAAAAAAGAATAAATAAAAACTCAATGAAGAAAAAAATTGTTTTAAGATTAGAATTGGGCAATTCGAATTAAAACATCAGGAAATAATAGAATAAGGTCCAAAGAATAAAAATAGATGAAAATATGAAATATTTCATTGGAAAAACTACTTATTTGGAAAATAGATCTAGGATAGATTAGTTAAGAATCACTGAACTAACTGAAAGCCATGTTCAAAAAAGGACCTAGACATCATATTTCACAAAGTCTTAAAGGAAAATTGCCCTGACACCTCAGAAATAAAGGGTAAAATAGACATTGAAACAATCCATTGATAACTTCTGGAAAGACATCCCAAAATGAATATTTCCAAGAATATTATAGCCAAACTCCAGAGGTCCCAAATCAAAGAGAAAATGTTTCAAGCAGCCAGAAAGAAACTATTTAAATATCAGGTTGCCAAAGTCAGGATCATAAGATTTTGAAGATTCCAGATTAAAGAGAGGAAGACTTGGAATTTTACATTCTAGAAGGCAAAGGACCTAGTATTACAACCAAGAATCACCATTGCAGCAAAACTAAGTCTAAATTTTCTGAGAAAAAAAAATGGACATTTGATGAAACAGAAGACTTTCAAGCTCACTATAAGCTAACTATAAGGTAAGGGTTTAAAAAAAAAAAAAGATAATCATTACAATGAGATGACATACCAAAATTTCTGGTATGCAGTCAAAACTGTACTTATCAAAAATTTTATATCTCTAAATAAAATAAATAATAAAAAGAGAAAGAGTAGATCAATGAACTGGGCATACAATTAAAAAACTAGAAAACAACAAAAATAGAAATCTTAATCACAAGAAAGATTAATAAAAGCTAGAGGAAATAAATGAGAACTTGGTAGTGCAGAGTGAAAATGAAGTAATTTTATCTTATAATTTGTGATGGTAGACAAGCTGACATAATAAGTGTTGACTGCTTGAGATTTGGGGATAGAAAATTTCAAAGGATTGAGAGAAAAAATAGGTAGGATCTCATGCCCTGAAATCCTTCTGCAAAGGAAGATGGGTCAGGAGAGAATTTCTCAAAAATGATTTCTAAAGACACAAAAAGAATCAATTCCTTGGAGGAAATGAGGACTTTTGCCTATCTTTAATTGACAGAAGATTTAAAAAAAACACTTACCTTAAAGTTCAGAATATTCAATTATGTTCATATGCCAAAATTTATTAATATGATGGCATAATTTTGAACTGTAAGAAACAATGAATATAAAGAATTTCAGAAAAAATTTGTGAAGACTTGAATAATGAGGCAGAGTGACTAGAGGAGCCAAAATAACAATAAACACAAATGACTACCACAATGTAAATGAAGAGGGCATTAAAAGACAACCAAAAAAACTCAGGACAAAGACAAAGGACAATGCTGACACTAAATTATTCAAGTGAAATCTCATGAAAGCCCACATCCTGCCTTTCTGTTTACAACTGGGAACCTACAAAAAGTGGAAAATGATATGTACTATCAGTCAAAATCATTCTATTAAGTAGTTTTGCTAAATTGTTTTGAAGGAAACTGTACTTTGTATGAAGCAAGGAAG
Organism: Monodelphis domestica; assembly: GCF_027887165.1. Classification (NCBI taxonomy): domain Eukaryota; kingdom Metazoa; phylum Chordata; class Mammalia; order Didelphimorphia; family Didelphidae; genus Monodelphis; species Monodelphis domestica. The sequence continues at coordinate 217,249,640 of NC_077228.1, read as the reverse complement.
GATTGGGTATTTGGGGGAGCAGGATTATGTCCAAATAAAATGCACAAAACTTTAAAAAGATATACAGAATCTTATAGCAGCAAGAGCAAGTAATGAAAGAAGAATAGCAATGTGTCCTGAAAGAATCATGCCAGGCACCAAAACTTGGAATGAACTGTCTGCCACCAAATGCTACAAACAACAAAAAGAATATATACATCTATTCTAGGGCTAGCTATATTGGAAGAAAGAAGGACAGGGCCATTGTTCAGAGCAGACGAGAATGACAGCAAATGGCAAAAAGGTAGAATCAGTGGGGTTTGGTTGTTTTTTGAGGGGGAAGGGGTACTTCTCTTGTCTCTGCCAAGAAGAATGATCTTTGGATTAAAAAGGAAAGAATAAAAGCAGCAACAAGGGAGTTAAAACTAAAGATAAGCAGGGAGATAAAAGGAGAGCACCTGGTTGCCTTAGATGAGTTCAACTCACCAGGTCCTGTTGAACTACATCTCAGGGTATTGAAAGGGCTGGCATAGCTGAATGCTGAGCCATTGTTAGTGATCTTTTAAAAAATGTGGAGAATGGGAAAAGTGCCAGGAGAGTAGAGAAGAGCAAATGTTGTCCTGGTTTTCTGAAAGGGGAGAAAAAAGGCATCTGCAAACTGTAAGCCAATGATTTTGATTCCTGGCAAAATTCTAAAAAACTTTTTTGGCCTGTTTGTTTCAAGAATGGGCCTCTCTATCTCACCCTGGTTGGAAGTTCAATGGCTACTCACTGGCTATGGTACCACCACTGATGAACACAGGACTAATGGCTTTGATCTGCTCTTTCCAACCTGAGCCATTTTTGCCCCTCATTGAGCAGTGTGGTGGTCCTCTGTATCTCAGAACTGCAAAGTTCAAACAATCTACCTCCTCAGCCTCCCAGTAGCAGGGACTACAAGTTTGCATTATCATTCCTGGTTAAAATTTATTCTTAAAAGAATGGTTCGAGAAGTGGTGATTGCAGAGAGCTCATCTAGTTTCAACATGAGCAGGTTATGTGAGACTAATGTCATTTTCTATTCTGATGGAGTTACTAGACTAACAGATCATGGGACTGCTGTAACTATAGCTTTCATGTTTACCTGTATTTAGCAAAGCATTTGATAGTGTCTCTCATAGTATTCTTGTGAACAAGATGGAGCATCATTTTTAGGCAATGAGATGGGTCGGCAGGGTCAGAACTAGTTAAATATCCAGTCTCAAAGGTTAGTCAGAATTAATAGTGTCAACTTGGAAAAAGACCTTTACTTAGAATGAACCAAGAATCTGCCCATGACTGTGTGATAGTCAAGTTTTTTTTATCAGTATCTTAGACAAAGGCACAGATGATGTATACATAAAATTTGCAGGTGAAAGGCAACTTGGTTGCACCATGGATAGAGCACCAGACCCAGAGTTGGGAGGACCTGGGTTTAAATCTGGCCACAGACCTTTCCTTGCTCTATGTCCCTGGACAAGTCACTTAACCCCAATTTCCTAGACCTTGCCATTCTTCTGTCTTAGAATTGATTCTAAGATAGAAGGTAATGGTTCCAAATAATAATAATGTTAATAATAAAATAAAGTATATAGAGCCCCATCCTACATAAAGAAAAAAATATAAAAAGAAAAATTTGCAAGTGACACAATGCAAAGACAAATAGCTAACAAACTGATTACAGAATCAGGATCCAAAACACTGGGCCAAAACTAATAAAAGAATAGTTAATTCCATTAAATTTCAAGTCTTACTTCTGGGCAAAAAGTCCAATTAGCAAATTCAAGATGAAGAAGGTGTGGCTAGAATACAGTTTGAAAAAGATATGGAGGTGATAGGTCAACTAGAAGCTAGGAGACATTGATGTGATATGGAAGCCAAGAAAACTATGATTCTAGGCTATAGTGAAATACACAAAAGAAAAACACTAGGGAGGTGAGAATCCTACTCTCTTCTGCCATCGTCATACCATATCTGTAGTATTTTATTCAGTTGTGAATGTCACATTATAGGAAATACACTAGTAAATTAGAAAATGTAGGGCAGTCACACAATGAAACTCATTCCAACAGGCTCCAAAGTTGATTGTTAAATTTTCAGTTTTTACACCTCAGAAATTTACACTTCAGAAATCTACACCTCAGAAATCAGCAATTGCTACCAAAAAAAAAAAAATCAGGACTTGGTTTATTGTTTTACTTACTGTCTAAACTTAAGAACTAACGGAGAAGGGGCAGCTAAGTGGTTCAGAAATGGAGATGGGAAGTCATGGGTTCAAATTTGGCATCAGACACTTTCTAGTTATGTGACCCTGGGCAAGTCCCTTAACACCAATTTCTTAGTCCTTACTATTTTTCTACCTTGGAACTAATACTATCAATTATAAGACAGGAGGTAATGGAACATTAATAATAAAGATAAAACTTAAAAGTGTGCCCTGTGTACTTTTTTCCTTTGGAAAGCCAATAATTGAGCACAACCCCAGTGGAGGGTAACCTCAATATCATGATCTATGAAGATGAGTTAAAATAATTAGTGTAGGGGGCAGTAGGGTGGTTCACTGGATTGAGAGACAGGAGGTCTTGGGTTCAAATATGGCCTCAGACACTTCCTAGCTGTGTGACCTTGGGCAAGTCATTTAAACCCCACCCCCACCCCCAGTGCGTAGCCTTTACCACTTTTCTGCCTTAGAACCAATACATAGTATTGATACTAAGTAGAAGGTAAGGGTTAAAAAAAAGGGAAAAAAAAGAACTAGGATTAATGAACACAAAGTGAGAAACTTCAGCTTCATGTAGGAATATCTTCCTAGCAATCAAAGATATCAAAAAATAAAGTAGGTTGCTTCAGGAAATGATGGGCTCTTTCTCATGAAAGGTCTGCGAACACAGGCAAGTATGTTACAGAGAAAAACCTGGTTCCAAGTCAGGTTAGGCTAGATGATGTCTAAGAACCTTTACAACTCTAGCATTCTGATACCTGGCAAGAAGAGAGCTAATATTCAGTCTTCTGTCCCTTAACCTTGGTCTCTATCTGTAAAATGGGGATAATAAAACCAACAGGGCTATTGTGAAGAACATGTGAGATAATATCTGTAATGTGCTTAGCACAGTGCCTGGCACATAATAGGAGCTATATAAATGATGATTTCCATCTCTTCCTTTCGCCAGCTTACTGAACTAGAGGAAATAATTTCCTAAGGGTCATATCCAAAGACACAAGTACAGCTTTAATCAGACTTTGGAATAGTAAAGCCTCCAAATAGCTTTTTGCAAATAGTGTATAACATTTTCTTATATATGCATAAATGTAAAATTATATATATGAAATATAACATTTAATAGAAAATAACATTTTCTCCATCATTTTCTTAAGTCTAGACAATTAAAAAAATCATACCCCAATTTTTGTAGTATTATTGCAACTTCTGAGATGACAATAAATGTTCATACTAAAAATTGAGCAATCAGAGCTGGTAGGAGCTGGCTCTGGCATGCTCCTGAATATATTGATGACAAAAATATTTACAGAGCTAGGGCAGCTAGGTACCATAGTGGAGACAGTGTCAGAGCTGGAGTCGGGAAGATTTGTCTTCCTGAGTTCAGATCTGGCCTCAGACATTTATTAGCTGTGTGACTGTCTGTTGGCCTCAGTTTCCTCATGTGTAAATTGAGCTGGAGAAGGAAAGGTCAAGCCACTCCCTTACCTTTGCCAAGAAAAACCCAAATGAAGTCATAAAGAGTCAGACATGATCGAAACAAATGAACATGAACAAAACAGAGCATATTATGTAGTTTTAACTAGGTGAGGAAGGGAAGAGAGGGGGAAGTGAATAAGTATTTATTAAGTACCTACCATATACCAGCCCTGTGTTTTACTGACACTACCTCATTTGGTCCTCACAACAACCCTTGGAAATAAGTATTATTATTAATCCCATTTAAATAAGAGTAAATTGAAATGGAAATTAAATGACTTTTCTAAGGTCACACAGCTAGTGTTTGAAGCCAGATTTGAACATAGGCCTTCCTCACTCCAGGACTAATTCTCTTTCTAGATGCCTGTCTACAAAAATTCTCCATTAAAAGGTAGAGAAGTCTCTTAAAATTCTTCCTGCAATGAAATCACAGATTGAAAATAATACTATTAGTTCAAACAAACTACACATCTGGCATTTCTCCTATTAAAAGCTCTGACAGCCACATTGCATGGTCAAAACAATGACAATCTAATCAGATTTGACAAGAAGTCAACCAAAGAGATTCAAAATAACCATGAAGATTGTTTGAATTATGGTCTTATATTCACTATCACTGACAATGAATTTTGCCTTAAAGTAAATGTTATGCCTTAAAATATTAGCTAATGATAGCATAGAAGCCATTATGAATAGCAAGAACTACGTTTTTACTGCTAAAAATACTAACTTCCATATCTTCAAATTTCAAATTTTTAGAAAGAAAATTTTAGGGGGGATGTTCTTAAAAATCTTCTGAAGGAAGAGTTTCTGTGAGTTTTGAACCCATTTGTTAAACATATAAAATTGGGGATGCTAAGTGAGTCAGTGGATAGAGAGCCAAGCCTAGAGACAGAAGGTCCTGGGTTCAAAGCTAGCTTCAGATACTTCTTAGCTGTGTGATTCCAGACAAGTGACTTAACTCCAAATGCCTAGCCCATACCATTCTCTGTCTTGGATCCAATATTTAGTATCAATTCTAAGACAGAAGGTAAAGATACATATATGCAGCACTTTCCAATTCATTTTCAAAATAAATTGACATTAGAAAAGATACAAATTTACTAGGTAGATTTCCACATAAGCTTTTACATAACTGAATAATGGGATCTAAAAATATGTATCACAATTTAGTCAGTGCAATGGATGGTGAACTTCTTCCATATGAATCTATGTATCTTTGCATCTTTTTCAGCTATGGAAGCCATTAAAACCAAGTATCCAGACCTTCAAATTATGGCATTGCAAAGTATCAAGTGAGGATTTTCAAAAATATTGTTGCAAATGCTATCACACAGTTCTCACAAATGCTTAAACATTTTGTAATATCACTGCATTCACCATAAAGAAATAGCTTGGGACTTTATATCAACCCTTCTCCATCATGATGTGGTTCTTGGTGATTTTGGTATGAGCCAAATAGATTTTTATGTCATTCTCTAATTTCTATTTTATATGTTTTTATGTTACACACAATATATTAAAACAGAAAGACATTACAACATTTATAATTACCAATAGAATGTGTACCTACTCAAAATATTTTTATTGACAAGACAACAGAATCAAAAGAAGGCTAGAGATCATTTCTCTGACAGACGAGAATAGCAAGTGTGCCATGGTCATTTTGCCCAAATCCCTTAGTAGTTATAGAGTCCTTACCCTACCTCCACAGAAATGTTGATATTAACCAAATGATTTTCCAGATGTTTTAGAAGATCTCTTACCTAACAGTATACTATATAGTCCAAGTTAAAGAATATTTGGAACACACTTCATGATCTGATTTTTGCTAATGAGACATAGCCTGCTGGGCAGAAAACTAGGGTAGACCAGATTCCAGAGATATCTAACCATACCACTCATAAACACATCTATAAAGTTAGATAGTCGGTGTGTACATTAGATAGACAGACAGATAGATATGATAGATGAAGAGATGGATGGATGGATGGATGGATGGATGGATGGATGGATGGATACATGGATGGATACATGGATAGATGATAGATGGATAGAAGGAGAGGAGAAAGAGAGAGAGAGAGAGAGAGAGAGAGCGAGAGAGAGAGAGAGAGAGAGAGAGATCTTAAACAGAAAAAGTGATTATTTCCATAGAACAGCTAAAATTCTAACTGCATATGGCAATGGACATATAATAAGATATTAGTCAGCTACATGGTACAATGAACAGAGAGCACTGGGCCTGGAATCAGGAAGACAAGTTCAAAATGTGGCTTCATAAGCTTCTTAACCTTGCTTTTTCTCAATGTCTACATCTGTCTAGTAGCCCAGTCCTGTCCAATTCTTCATTATCCTATTATTTTCTTCCAAAAATACTATAATGTATTGCCATTTTCTTCTTCAGTGTAATAAGGCAAACAGCTGTTAAATGACTAGTCCAGGGTTGCATAGCTAATAAATGTCTGAGCCTGGATTTGAACTCAGGTATTTCTGACAACAGACCCAGTCCTCTATCCACTGAGCAATCTAGCTTCTTCCTCCTCATATATACAATGTGGATGAGAATAGCATCTCCATTCTAGAGTTATTGAGAGGATAAAAATCAGATTATATCTTTAAGTGGGGTGGCAAGTACCTGGCACATAATAGGCACTTAATAAATGCTTATTTACTTCCTACTAATAAAGTGGCCTCAATAATAATGGGTATCACAGGGCCCTTGTATACAATTTACTCAGTGTTAGTTCTTTAAGTTCCAATGACAATCACTCCAGTTTGATCAGACTGGCCACAGCCCTGAGGTGAATCAAGACAATCAATCAATGAAAGAAAAATGTTTACTTACTAAGCCCTACCTAGGATCCCAGAGAAGATAATATAGTCATTGCCTTCCTGGAGTTACCATTTTAATTGGGATGGGGCTATTGGAGAGTGAACTGAAAAGGCAAGGTAGGAGGTGGCTAAGTGCCCAGATGACTAATGAAGACAGCCTGGGCTTGGAGTGAAGAAGGTCTGAGTTCAAATGTGATCTCAGACTCTTACTAGTTGTATGACTATAAGCAAGTAATTTAAGCCTAGTTTCCTCATCTGTAAAATGAGCTGGAGAAGGAAATGGTAAACCATTCTGGTATCTTTGCCAAGAAAACCCCAAATGGGATCATGAAGAGTCAGATATGAATGAAAACAACTGAATGAACAGCACTAAATGAAAATAAGACTTAAGAACTTAGATTAATGCAATGATCAGTAGTAGCAAGGCATATTGAAAAATATGCTAGAGTTAAAAGTTCTGGGTTCTGATCTCACCTCAGATACTTACTATGTGACCTTAGGCAATTTACTTAACTTCTTTGAACCCAAGTTTCCTCGTCAAAAAATGAAGGGATTGGTCTTGCTGACTTGTATGGTTCATTCTAGCTCTATGACCCTGAATGAATGATGCAGCTCCCACCTCTTCATGACAGGTGATGGATTAGAGATGTAAAAGGAGGCAAATGTTTTCAGATGTGGCCAACTTGTGAGTGTTTTGATTTATTTGCTATAAGGAAAGGCTTTTGGTGGGTATAGCTAAGTGCTAAAATGGATAGATTGCTGGGCCTGGAGTCAGGAAGATTCATCTTCAAGAGTTCAAATCTGACCTCAGATACTTGCTAACTGTGTGCCTCTGGGCAAGTCATTTAACCCTGTTTGCCTTAGTTGTTGGGTTTTTTTAAATCTGTAAAATGAGCTGTCAGAGGAAATTATGAACCATGCCAATATCTTTGCCAAGAAAACCCAAATGGAATTACAAAGAGTCTGTCATGATTGAACATTGAAAAAGAAGAAAAGAGGGACCGCTAGGTGATTCAGTGGATAGAGAGACAGGCCTATGGATGAGAAGTCGTGCATTCAAATTTGGCCCCAGACACTTCCTACCTGGGTGACCCTGGGCAAGTCACTTAATCCCAATTGCCTTACCATTCTTCTGCATTAGAACCAATATCAATTAGTATCAATTCTAAGACAAGATAAGAACTTAAAACAAAAAAGAATGAATGAGATGTGAAGGCTGTAGACATGGGTGAGAGACTTTCAGAAGCTACTTTGACAAAAATCTCCATAATGTGATAGACTAGCACATGCTGTCTCCTTAGACCATGCTAATAGACTATTCATCTATAACTATTTTCATAGTCACTTGGTAGCCAGGTACATGTGTATATTTTAAAACAAAGTGCTTGAAATAAAAGTAGCAATTTAGAATACTACTATTAGCAAATTTTAGCTCCTTGACTCATTGGTACAATGAAGTCATTTTAGAAAGATGAGAACCTGTCCTATCTGTAAAGAATTCCAGAGAGCTATGTCTCATGTTATCTTTTTCCCTTAAAACCCATTCTAGATGATAATAACTTTTAATGTCAGAAAAGCCTTGATTCATGTGAAGATCATTAATCCTTACTTAGCCTAGTAAAACACAATCAGATGGTTACAAAATTTAGAGATGGAAGAAATCTTATAGACCAATTTTGTCCAATACTCTCATTTTACTATGGAAGAAATTGGCTGGGAGTACAGGAGAAGGGGAAGATTGTCACTTTCCCTCATGGGACATCAATTTGATCTCTGTTTTTTGAGGAAAGAGGAATCTCCATGGTTGAGCAGTGTTACCTCTTTGGACAACCCCAAACAAGACTTTTTTTTTTTAAACCAAAAATAAAGTCCATTCTCAGAGACTCCTGGCTATATAAACTAAGTTTCCAAAGGGACAATGTATCCATTCAAGTTGGCAGCTTTGGTAATGAAGTTAGTTCAAATGTTGGAGGGTCTGTGGGAAAACAGGAACATTAATGCACTGTTAGTGGAGTTGTGAATTGGCTCAATCAGCCTGATAAGAAATTTGGAACAAGGCCCAAGAAGTCACTAAACTGCGTATACCCTCTGACCCAATAATATTGCGAGGCTTATACTGCCAAAAAGATGAAAGGAAATAGAAAAGATTCATATATTAAAATATATAGTATTTCTATTTATGGTGACAAAGAATTGGAAACTAAAAACATGTCCATTAATTGGGGAATGGCTAAAGAAATTATGGTATATGAAAATAATGGAATACTATTGTACTGTTCATAATGATGAAAGGGATGGTTTCAGAGAAATCAGGAAAGATCTGTATGAACCAATGCAGAGTGAAATATGCAGAACCATTGGAACAATTTATGTAATGACTTTTGTTGCTGTTGAGTCATTTAAGTCATGATCCCATTTAGAGTTTTCTTGGCAAAGATACTAGAAGGGTTTGCCATTTTCTTCTCCCACTCATTTTACAGATGAGGAACTGAGGCAAACAGGGTTAAGTGACTTGCCCAGGGTCATACAGCTAATAAGTGTCTGAAGCCAGATTTGCACATAAGAAATTGAGTCTTCCCGAGTCCAAGCCCATGGTCTATCCACTATACCACCTAATTTTTTATAGATTAAAAAAAAAAAAACTAACCAAATTTCAAAGACTTAACAATACTGATCAAAGCAGTGACTAATCACAACTCCAGAAGACTAATGATGAATTGCTTGCTGCTCACTATCTAACATAGCTAGGTGATGAATTCAATATGCATAATGATATATATAAAAACAACCAACATGGGAATTCATTTTGCTTCATTATCATAGTTGTTACAGATGTCTTGTTGGGTTTTTTCTTCTTTTTTCCCCCATTTGCTCAGGGGGGAAATATATATGCTCAGTCATTGAAAATAAAATTAGTTTTGTAAAAGGAATAGAGTCAATTATAGGAAAAAATAAATGGATCAGATTAAGAGTATATTATTGGGATAGCTAATCAAGTAACCCTTCACACTGAGGCCTTCCATTTCTTTATAGGATTTTATTATCTACTGAATCTCAATAGATATGAAAAATAGTTGTGGACTATATTAGCCAATACAGACTTATTAATGAGTATTTTTCCTAGTAATGTTTTATTGTATTTCCCCCAATTACATATAGAAACAAATTTAACATTTCTGACATTTTATGATCCAAATTCTCTCTCTCCCTCCCTCTCCAATCCTCTCCTCCAGAGAACAAGCAATCTGATATCTATCATTCAATACATATTTTCTAATTCATCATGTTGTAAAAAAAAGATACATATTGTTCACACAAGAAAAAACTCTGTTCATGAGCATTTGAGAGGAAATGACCTCAAGCATACTAAATGGGTAAACCAAAGATAATCTTTTTGAATTCATAAAGATCGCCCATGGCCAATTACCTTAGTTATATAGTATCTAAGAGACCAAAATCATAGGGAGGGCTAATTAGGAATACTGTCTATGACTGTGGAATAAAGCAAAACTAATTCTAGCTATGTACTTCACAAAATATGACCCAACTAAGCTTTAAAAAGTTGTTTTTATTTATTTTTATATCATAATAATTTCTAAATATATCATATCCCCTTCACCATCTCTTAATAAACAAACAAAATTATTTCAATAAAATGAAAAAAAAACTGGTCTTACAATGTATTCAACAATCTACCCTTAGCTAGGTGGCATATTAGAGTGCTGGACTTGGAGTCAAGGAAGACCTACATTCAAATCTAACCCAGGACATTCATTAGCTATGTGACACTAGATTCTAAACTAGTCTACCTCAGTTTTCTCATCTATAAAATGAGGATAATAAGAGCACTTTCCTTCCAGGGCAACTGTAAGGATAAAATTATATATTTGTTAGGTTTAAAAACCTTAAATCACTACATGCTAGCTATTATTATTATCATTATTATTATTATCCTCCAACTATGCCAGGAGAAGGAATATGTGCTTTTTTTTCCTGTTCTCCAAAATCATTTTCCATTTTTAAGTACTCATAGTTTTCAAGTTTGGCTTCTTTTTATTAATCTTTTCATAAATATTATTAAGACCTTATGTATATCATTATTTTAGCATTTATTTCACTTTTCAACAGTTTGAGAAATCTTTCCCTGTGTCTCTAAAGGTCTTATGGTTATCATTTTATTGCACGATAATATTCCTTTACAATCACATATCACAATTTGTTCAGCCATTCTCTAATTAATTAATTTTGTTCCTTAAAATGCTGCTCTGAATACTTTGAAACATTTTGGACCTTTCTTTGCATTTTTTTTCTCCAACCACCATTTGGAACATGATCAAGAAGGATTAAAGGTTTTCTACAACATTCAGGCCATTTCACAGCACCATCACTATTATTTTAATATCATTGGGTAATTGTGTTAAGTGCCTGAGATACAAAGAAAGGTGTAAAACAGTCCCTGCCCTCCTGGAGCTCTCAGTCTAATAGGAAAGACCATATGAAAAACAACTATATACAAACAAGATTTACTGTGTCTGTCTTTCTTTCATTTTCACCTTTTGTCATCTTTATCAATCTCTAGGGTGTGAAATGGAACCTCAGAATTGTTTGATTTGCCTATCTCATTACTCCACTAGGCAAATTTTTCAGGGGCTCAGATCACTGAGGTTCCCTCCTTTCTAACCAAATGCCAAAGAAAGTGCATAACCACAGCCTCTAGGCACGTGCTTCATCGCCTTCCCAGGTTGGGGAACTCTCCTTAGTTTTCTGTTCTTCATAGGATTTTCCTTTCCCTTAATTCTGAAAAACCAGCATCGTGGAGATCGAGTCCAGAACAGAGGGGAAGCCTCTCTCGTGCGCTTCCTGAAAATACTAGGCTATCTTGCACATCGGCCTGACCTGTGGGGGCCCAGAGAGGACAAGTGGCACGGATGGAAAACGGAGGTGAAGGGAGGATAAGAAAAGAGAGAGGAGGCCCCCACGAAGTCTTATGACCCGCCAGGCCTCCTAGTGCTGCCAAGATGGCAGCGCCAAAGTGCAGCCCTGAAATACTTGGCCAGGCTCCGAAACAAACACCCAATCCAAACAGCCCCTGGTGAGTCTCCGAACAGACTGTGTCAATAAGGGTGAAAAAAAAAAGCCCAAACTGGCCACAGATCCCGCTTTCAAACATGTTGAAACAAAATAATCCCTCTCTCTCTTTTAAAATTTTCCACTGGTACTGAGACGTCAGTGGAGCCTGCCTGGCGGCTTGTTAGAGCCTGCTGGCCCCTACAGCCACTCTCTCCATGCCTACCTGTCCTGCATAGGAATGAAGGCTAGGGGAGTTACATGATATACCCAATGCTAAATGCTGAGGGATTACAGCTACTGCATTCAGAGCCGGGGAAGGCAGAGGGAACAGAGGAAAAGCTGTTCTCAGAGCTAGTGCTGGAAAAAGAGACTTGAAGGGGGGCGGGGAGTGGGGGAGGAAGGAGAAGGGAGAAAGACTTGACCGACTAAGATACTGCTTAAGATACCGGGGAGTTAAGCAAAGCGCCTAAATTCCCAACTCTTAGCGTCATAACTCAGAGGCTATCTACTTCCAGTTCTCGCAGTTGAAAAGATAGAGGTTATTAGCCCTCTTTCAAATTCAACAAATTCTAATTCAAAGCCTTTACAGTCAAAGGTACAATTAAAATTGCAGTGGTGATTTAAATATTTAAATTAACGGTGAGGTGGGGAGGACTTGGGCTGGGGGGGGGGGGCGAGAATTGATGGGTACAAGCTGTGTGTATATTAGTCATTTCTAGATAAAAATTGGCTCCCACTGCAAGTCGAAACAATTGAGTTGTCTTTCCCATACTCAGGCCAATGCATTTGGGATCCCAAAGGGAGGAGGTGGGGCAAAGAGGAAGGATACGATGGGGGAGGGGAGGCCAGTGACTGCATTTGGTCCCAATCATCAGGCCCCGCTGTCAGGACTAAGAGCAGTGCTAAACGGAGGATACCTAGCACAAAACGGAAGCCAAGGATGGCTTAGCAAGGTCTGATGAGCAAGCAAAGGAGAAGTTTGACTTGAGGCCTGATTTTATCTGTCGAGCCAAGAAAAGCCAGGAAAAAATGGATGGGCAAGGTGTACACAATAGGAAAAAGCCAATTCATTGCTGACTTCTCTGTTCCACACCCACATGCATTCTCCCTCATCTCTAGTGTATTCAATAATATAGACTTTGACTTACTGTAATATGAAGTTATATGGATTTTGATTGCTCTGTTGGAATTTCCTAAAAGAACATCATCATTCATTGCTAAGGAGAGAACAGACTCCATTTAAAAGGAGGGAGGGGGGATAGGAATGAAAAACCAAAAAAGAAATGCCAGGCACTCAAAATCAGTCATCTTCTCAGAGGGCATATTGCAGAAGATTTATGGCTAAAAGGAACCCTAATGCATGACAGCATGATACAGTATAGTGAATTAGACTAAGTATATAGGAAAGCTAGGTAGCACAGTGTGTGCCAGCTCTGGAGGCAGAATGACCTGAGTTGAAATCCAGCCTTAGACTCTTAGTAGCTGTGTGACACTGAGAAAGGCACTTAACCCTGTTTGCCTCAGTTTACTCATCTGTAAAATGAGCTGGAGAAGGAAATGATAAACCATTCCAGTAACTTTGCCAAGAAAATGCCAAATGTGATCAGAGTCAGATATGACTAAAACAAAACAATAAATTGTAATATAATGCTAAACATGTAATCAAGAAGATCAGGGTTCAAAAATTCCACCTCTGGCACTTACTTTACTATCTGGACCTGAGCAAGTCTCTTAGCTACTCTGAGACTATTTCCTCATCTCTGTCATTGTTCTGTCAGTTCAATCATGTCTGACTCTGTGTAACACCATTTGGGATTTTCTTGACAAAGATACAGGAGTGGTTTGCCTTTTCCTCTTCCAGCTCATTTTATGATGATGGAAGATGGGGAAACTGAGGACAACAGAGTTAAGTGATTTGTCCAGGGTCAGAGCTAGTAAGTAGCTGAAACCAAATCTGAACTCAGGTCTCCTGGGTCCTGTAAGAAGAACTAGAAAAGGAAACTACAAACCTCTCCAGTATCTGTTTCAAGAAAACTCCAAATGGGGTCATGAAAAGTCATACATGAATGACACAATGAAACTTCTTGACTCCAGGACCAGAGCTCTATCCATTGTATCACCTAGGTGCCCTTCATGCATAATAAACAGTTAACCTATAGTAGCTACACTGTAAGTTACTGTTATTGCCTGTCTCTAAGAAGTGGTCACATCTCATCATCAGTCATTCACTCTGACCTATCTGCCTGGTCTTCATCAGTTTTCTGTTTTAATTTGTTCAGCCATTCTCCAGTTGATGGGCATATCCCTTAATTTTCTCCATTGTTGTTTTTCAGTCATTTTCAGTTGTGTCAAGACTCTTCATGACCCCATTTGGGGTGTTCTTGGCAAAGATCCTGGAGAGGTTTGCCATTTTCCCTCCAGCTCATTTTACAGATGAGCAAACAGGGTTAAGTGCCTTACTCAGTGTCACACAGCTTAGAAATGTTTGGGGCTGGATTTGAACTCAGGAAGATGAGTCTTCCTGCCTCTAAGTCCAGCACTAGCCACTATACCACTTAGCTGCCCCAGTTTCCTCCACTACCAACTCCTTATTGGACACTTACTCACTGGATATCCCATGAACATCTAGAATACAACATCTCCAAAACAGAACTTGTAATCTTTTCCCACAAAACCAAACTTCCTTATTTCAACTGAGGTGGCACCTCCATCTTCCAGTCATTCAGATTTAGAATATTCTGGTCATCCTTGACTTTTCACTCCCACTCATATCCCATTACCTAATTGGTTTCCAAGTCTTGTCAATGGTATCTCCAAAAAATTTCTTGAAATTAACCCTCCGACTTAACCACCATCCTAGTTCAGGACTTCACCATCTCTAACACAGACTATTGCAAATCTTCCTTAATGGGCCATTCTCCAACAAGTTTTCATCTCTCCAATCCATCCTCCACACAATCACCAAAATGATTCTCCTAAAGCCCATACCTGACAATCTCACTCCTCTACTTTCATTCACTCATTCAATGAACATTTATTAAACATCTACTAAGTGCCAGGCACTGGGCTATATGCTGGAGATACAAAAAGAGATAAAAGATAAATTCTAGCCCTCAAGGTGTTTATAACCTAATACTCAATAAGGATTGGTGCTTTTGCATTACCTTGAAGGTAAAAATCAAATTCCTTTATTAGGGATTTAAAGTCCTTTACTAACCTTTAGAACCCTGTTACACATTTCTGCTGGCAGCTAGGTGGTAAATAAGTCTGCTGAGCCAGGTATCAGGAAGATTCCTCTCTTTGTGTTCAAATCTGACTTCAGATACTTACTAGCTATGAAACCCTCAACAAGTCAACCTTATTTAACATTAACCTTATTTGCCTCAGTTTCCTCATTAATGAAATGATCTGGAGAAGGAAATGGCAAATCAATCCAGGATCTTTGCCAAGAAAACCCCAAATGTGGTCATGAAGAGTTGGATATGACTGAAAAACAATTGCAACAACAGGCAGTTCTACATTACTCCCTTAACACACTCTACACTCCCAATTAAATGGGAAACTTGCTGTTCTTTTCAACCTTCCATTTCCCATCTCCCCAACTTTGCCAAAGCTGTTCTTCCATGACTTGAATGCCCTCTGCACTTCTATCTTGTTTAATCCATAGCTCCATCCAAAGTCCAGTTCAAATGTCTCCTCCTAAATAGAGTTAAAAAAGGAAGGAACTTTAGAGATTTTCCTAGATCTTCATTTTTCAGATGAGGGACTGACTTGTCCAAGGTTATAAGGTGACCTTGGCAGAGATGGGATTTGATCCCAGACCTTCAAATTCCAAATCCAAAATTCTTTCCTCTTATTACAGTGCTTCTCTTAAGGCTTTTCCTGATTCCCCAGTTGCTAGTGCCCCCTCCATCACTCTGCATTTACTTTATATCTTAGATTTGCTTATACATATAATGCTGTTTTTTCTTTTAGAATAAAGGAATAGTAATAATAACAGAATTTATATAGCTATTTTTATATTTTATATATTATAAATATATTGATGTTTATTAAGTATAAGTAAATATACTTAATAAGAAATATAAATACATTTTATATAATGTAATATATTTAAGGTTTACAAAATGTTTATCTCATTTTATCCTCCCAGAAGTTCTAGGAAGTAGATGGTATTATTGTTATTCCCATTCTGAAGATGAGGCAATTGAGGCAGATAGAGATTAAGTAATTTGCCTAGAGTTAGAGTGAGTGAGTGAGTGAGTGAGTGAGTGAGTGAGTGTTGAGTGTGTGAGTGTGTGTGTGTGTGTGTGTGTGTGTGTGTGTGTGTGTGTGTGTGTGTGTGTAGGTAATGTTACTTGTCTGACTTGTTTCCTCTTTTAAGGAGGCTGATTCTCATCATCCAGGGCTGGTCCTATAGTTCTTGAAGAATGTTTCATGTCTTTTAAAGATACAAGGTCCATAAATAAGATGAACTAGAATTATGGTAGGTGAGTATTATCTCCTTAACAGAGGTGTAAAAAATAATATTTCACACATTTCTAGAGCACTACAGATAACTTTGCTCCCAAGAAATTCTATAAAGGAAAAAAAGTATTATCACCCCAATTTTATAGATGAGGAAACTGGCTCAAGGGAATAAAGTAATTTGGTCACCCAACTAGTAAGTGTTGGAACATGTCTGCCTGCCTCCAAATACATCCCTACACCATAATGACTTACATCAGAGCAGGGATGGTTCCTCCTACAGCTATGGACACATAGTAGAGAGTCAACTAATACTTGCATCAGAGAGATCAGGGATCAAGTCTGCTACTAAATTGGGGAGCAGGAAGTGAGTTACTTAACTGGTCTGACTTAAGTTTCTTTATCTGTAAAACGAGGCAATGGTCCTTCATGATAGAAAAGGACTATGTGAAAAAGTATTCAATAGTTAGTAATGATCATATATATGCACATGTATGCATTTACATATACATGTGTATATGCACATCTCTAGATTTTATGTGGATACATGAACATATGTATAAACACATATGTATGTATGCATTTATATTATGTATATATATATATATATACACATGTGATTTCTTTTCAATGTTAAATATTGTTGGACACTGGAACCTGTTAATATACAGAGATTTCCTGAGCATCTGCTATGAGTCAGGTACCAAACTAGCCTTTGGGAACTTGAGAAAACAAAATGGAATATACCTCCTCCCTTAAGGAGAGGTGGCTTAGTGGATAAAATGCTGGATGTAGAGTTAAGGAGGTTTGAGTTCAAATCCAGTCTCATATCCAAAAGGCAATCCTCTATTCTTGAGTAAATGTAAAGAGTGGGCCCTTCCAGTGCATCTGAAGATGAAGAAATTGTCAAAATTAAGCCTTTGGTAGACAAGAGGATTAAAGCATTTTCTTTTACTTAACACCTTCAAACTGAATGTTTCTATGAAAAGAGTCCCATAAACATTAAAACATTTCTAACAGCACTTTTTGGGGCAGTAAAGAAGTGGAAATAAAGTAGAAATCCATTGATAACAGCTAAACAAATTGTGATACATGAATGTAATTGAATATAACTGAGCTGTAAGAAACAATAAATATGATGAATACAGAAAACTGTGGAAAGACATGAACAAATGAAAAGCAAAGTAATCAGAGATAAGAAAACAATGTGCAAAATAAATACAACAATGTAAATGGGGAAAACAACCATTAAAAAACCACTGGTAATGAATGTTGAAAAATTACAAAGAACAAAAGAACAAGCATTGCTCCCAAGAAGAGATATGAGAGGACACCATTCTTCTCTATGGAAGCGGAGAATGCATAGTTTAGGAATATTGCATATACTGATAGATTTTTTTAATGCATTGATCAATTTTGCTGATTTTTTTCTCTTTTTATTTTAAAACCTATATATATGTGTGTGTGTGTATATATATATATTTTTTAAATATGAGATGACATCCTGCAAAAGGTAAAGGAACAAAGTGGTACAGGGGAAAATTTAAGGAATGTAAAAAATTAAAGATATCAATGAAATGATTTGATTGTGTGTGTGTTTTAAAGAAAATAGAACTTTTCTGATAGTTAAGTCCTAGGTGAGAGTCCTAGCTTTGACACCACTAGCTCTCTGGGCTTAGAGAGCTTGATCAGATCATTGGTGTCAAATTCAGATAAAAATAGAGGCCACTAAACCCATACATAAGGTTCCCTGACAGTCCATTAAAAAAAAATTAGAAAATCTATGTTTTATTATGTTTTTATTTCTTTTATTCAATACTTTCCCTATTTCATTTTAATTTGGTTCTGGCTACACTTGGGGGTGTCATAGGCCATATTAGATGATTTCAAAGACATCTTCTATATCTGATATTCTTTGATTCTGTCCATCTCATAAACTCATGTGAACTAGTTGCTTGAGCTATATGATATGCTAGACATCCCCTAGTTAGATGATCTTACTTAGTAGTGTTGATGTGGCCCATAGGGACTGTTTTCCCTCTTAGTTCCAACTCCAGGGTCTCGTATAGAAAGTTTAAGCCCACTTTTCTATGTAGAGTAGTGATATAAATTGTCTGAGAAAAAGAGGAAACACCACAAATTACTTCATTTAGCTAGCATAGTAGAAAACTTTTGAGATAATAGCTTTCAGACATTATTACATATTATTATTATTTTTGTAAAGGGGTGGGAGCAGAATAAGTCAGGGAAGAAATACAAAGGGAAGGGTCTTGTGATTATTGGGATAGGACTCAGAAGCCACCTAATCTAGAGATTCACTTCTTGATCTGTGTTATAAACCAGAGTCAGGCCTTCTGGGGTCTGGGTTCATTTACCTTGAGCAAAATGCAATTTCCTGTACCATTGGATTATGCACCTCTTAGACAGAAAATAACTCTTGCTAAATAACATTTTGATAAGTTAAGTGTAAATGAATCAGAAACAAATAGATTATATTTCTTTGCACACATACAGAGTTGAGGGGAAATGAAAGAAGTAAAGAATAAAAGAAGATAAATGCCAAATAATTTAGGAGAGAATGGAAGAAACTAGAATTATATAAACAACACTTTTCTGAAAAATACTTTTGAATTACTTGATGACCCCACCTCACAAGCCAAGTACTTCTTAGCTTCAGTTTTTTCTTATTCAAAGGACTTTGAAAAATATTTATTTTATTGAAAGGGGTAGGGGGAAGTAGGGAAATACTTTGGAAGATGACTTCCTTTTGATTTTTTTTTTTAGTACAGCAATATATTTTTAGTCAACATCAAGCAAGCATCTAAAAAAGCCTGGATGCTCATCAAAGTTAATTCAAGCCCTTAGGCCACTCATGTTTTTTTTTGGGATGGTGGCTGCTCTTCTCCAGATTTCACTGAGTCATAAAATATGAGAGCTGGAGGGGATCTTAGAGACCATTCAGTCCCCAAACCCCTTATTTAATTTCATTTTTTTAATGAATGAAAATTCCCTCTTACCCCTTTCCCTCCTACCACCATCTAGACTCATTTAGTTTCTTTTTCAATTAATGAAAATCTACTTTCTTTCCTTCCAGCCTTCCTTTCTCCACACCTCCCTCAATTGAAAAAGGAAAAAAAAAAACCTTGTGACATATATGTAAAATAAAGCAAAAAAAATTCTCGCATTGCCACATCCAAAAAACACTTCAGTCCAGAGACTCCATTACCTAACTGTCAAGAGCTCCATAACATATTTTATCATGAGTCTTTTTGAATTAAGTTGGTCAATTCACTGATCAGAGTTCCTTAGTCTTTCAAAATTGTTTGTCTTTATAAATGTTGCTGTTCTGCTCATTCTACTCTGCATCAGTCCAAAACAAAAATTCCTAGGTTTCTCAGAAACTTTCTCCTTAATCATTTTTATAGCACAATTATATTCCATTATTCCATCACATTTATATATTTTTTAGTTTGTTCAGTCATTCCCCAGTTTTTAGAGGCAGTTGGATGATGCAGTAGATAAAGCTCTAGGTCTAGAGTCAAGAAGGCCTTAGTTGTAATCTAGCTTCATACCCTTATTGGCTGTGGAATCTTTAGGCAAGTCATTTAATCTCTATTTGCCTCAGTTTTCAAATCTTGAAAATGAGAACAATAATAGCATTTACCTCCCAGGGAGGTAGGAAGGAAAACCTAAGTGGGGTCATAGTTCCTACTTTGGAAGTACAACTCATTGAAGGAGTTAATTTCCAAAATATAAATTCTTCCTCTCCAGCTATATCTAATCATTTCACTACCTAGCCAAAATTCAAAATCCTGTTCAGTTAGTTACTTGCCTAGGTTCACACAGCTAATAAGTGTCTAGTTAGCTAGTCAAATTTGAAATCAGGTTGATAATAAATGTATAAGCCAGTGGAATTGTTTGTCAACTCTGGGAGTGGGGAGGAAAGAGAGGAGAGAGACAACATGAATCATGTAACTTAGGAAAATTTATGTGCAAATTTGTTATTCGAATAAAATAAAGAGAAAACTTTTTAAAAAGTCAACATCCTATTCTCTTCAATTTAATAAATTCCCTTCCTTCCTCCAACCTTCCAATTCTACTCTTTGTATCTGGATCATGTGTTCAGGTTCTGAATTGGCAACTCAGTTACAGTTACATTTGGGGTGCAGAGGTAACCCCCACTGAGTTTAATTTCCTTCTTATCCTTCTATAATGTCTGTTGAGCTTCCCTGAATCTTAGAACAGTTTCAAGCAGTTATTCAAACAGGAAAGACAAAGGATACACACACACACAAGCACACATACACACAGAGATACTTTTTTTTTAAGTGAAAGGAATTGGAAGAAAGGAGACTGGGGCAAAGGGGGGAAAGAGGGAAGGACATTCTAGAACTGCCACCAGGTTTAAGATGGATCTAAAAGAAGTCGGGAAAAGAGTTATACTGAAGTGAGGTCCCTCAGATGTTGCCTAAAAGTATTTTTAAGTGTTTTTAATGAACTTAAGGTATGTAGGCTATTAGGTATTTAGAACAGTGGGAGAAGCACTTCTTAAAGACTGGGCCTCAGAGATTATTTTGTCCAATTCCTTCATCATATAGAAATAATAGACAGACAGATAGATAGATAGATAGATAGATAGATAGATAGATAGATAGATAGATAGATAAGAGAGCCAGAAAAAGTTAGAGAGGAAAGAGAAAGAGGGGGAAATAATGGAGAGGGAAAGAGGGAGATACAAAGACAGAGATGATGGATTAAAAGATAGGTAGATAGAAAAATAGAGATAGGATAGAAAGATTTTATTTTTCAGTCATTTCAGTCATGCCTGACTCTTTGTGACCCCATGGCTTTCTTGGCATGGATCTTGAAGTGGTTTGCCTTTTCCTCCTCCAGCTCATTTTACAGATGAGGAAACTGAGGCTAACATGGGGTAAGTGACTTGCCCTGGGTCACACAGCTAGTTTGTCTGAAGTTGGATTTGAACTGAGGAAGATGAGTTCTTCCTGACTCTAAGCTCAGCCACTGCACCACCTAAAGATAGGTAGACAGAAAGTAAGGGAGAAGGCCATAGAGTACTAATAGAGAAGTAGATTGAGAAATAAGAGAAATAATTGGGAGAAAAAGCAAGAGAGAGAGAGAGAGCTAGGGAAAGACAGAGAAGATAGAGAAAGGGAGAAATGGAGAGAGGAGAATAGGTAAGGAGGGGGAGAGAGAGAGAAGATGGATCAGAACAAGGAGATTGAGGGCAGTGAAGCAATGTTTCCATTCCCCCACAGCCAGAAAATCACAGAACTGGAATTCAAATTGTTACACTCACTTGTAGGAATTTAATATAGGTAATATGATGCCTTGATAGAAACACAACTAGGAAATGGTGCATCCAGGACAACTATTAGAAGTTGTATAAATTGTGTCCTCAGTTGAGGCAGCTGAGTGGTGCAATGAATAAAGTATTGTTTCTAGAGTCTAAAAGATCTGAGTTCAAATCCTATCTCATTCACTTATGAGTTGTCTGACTGAGCAAATCCCCTAACCTCTGTCTGCCTCAGTTACCTCAACTGTAAAATGGACATAAAAATACCACCTACCTCACAACTAGTATTATGAGGATCAAATGAGATAATACAATGCTTAGTGTAATGCTAGGCACATAGTAGGTGCTTAATAAATGCTTCTTCCCTTCCCTTCCTTAGTTGGGGAAGGGAGTAGACATATACGAACTACCTTGTTCAAGGAGGCTGAAATTCTAGCACACTGGCACAAGACTATTTATTGTAAGGAGGGAAGAGAGAATCAAGAAATAAAGGGATTGAGAAATTAATCAGAATAGTTTGAGAATTTGGCTAATTCTCCACTATGCATCAGCCATTCTTTTTGATTTAGACTCCAGAGAACCTGACACCCCACCCCAGATAAGCTTATGGCCTGAAATCTCACCACTTTGTTGATTAACTCAGCTTTGGACCCTCTTCAACTCCCTCAGACAGGGGGCTGGCCAGTGGAGCACTAAACTTCACCCCAAACTTTCTTTCAGAGAGCTGAGATTCCAGTTAACTCTCCCCTTTCCCTTAGCAATTCTGCCTGCTTTGGCCTCCACAGTACATGATGGCCCCTCACTGAGTGTCCCTTGTTGCCATCCTACCTTTCCAGCTTCCTTTTGTGTGTTGCCTTCTCCCATTAGATTACAAGCCCCTTGAAGAGAGTAACTGTCTTTCTTTTTCCCAGTGCTCATCACAGTGTCTGGCATATATTGGGCACTCCATCAATATTTATCAAATGTAATTATTAGCAGCAGCTAGATGGCTCAAGGGATAGACAGCCAGGCCTGAAGACAGGAGGACCTGGGATCAAATATGGCCTCAGATACTTCCTAGCTATGTGATCCTAATCAAGTCACTTAACCTCAATTGCTCAGCCCTTATAGTTCTTCTTCGTTGGAACTGATGTTTAATATCAGGGTTTTTTTTTTAATTGAATTATTGGATCTGGCCACTTCCTATTTTAACCAATTATTATTAATCAACTAAATGTTCTTGAGAACTAAATGCTACTCTCTGTTGCTTAGACATGGATGAAAGTTCTCTTAAAGCGGCTTCCTTTGGAAAAGTTCTAAATGTTCCATCCTAGTTACAGTTCAATACCAAAGCACCACACTGTCCTTCCCAAAGGAGCAGCAAATCAGAAAGAACTTTCTATCTTTCTGAAACTACCCAGAAAAAAGATAGCCATCTCCCCAAGCCCAAAAGTTTTTTTTTTATTTATTTAAAACCCTTACCTTCCATCTGGAGTCAATACTGTGTATTGGCTCCAAGGCAGAAGAGTGGTAAGGGTTAGGCAATGGAGGTTAAGTGACTTGCCCAGGGTCACACAGCTGGGAAGTGTCTGAGGTCAGATTTGAACACAGGACCTCCTGTCTCTAGGTCTGACTCTCATTCCACTGAGCCACCTAGCTGCCCCCCCCCAAAAGGTTTAATTAAAACCCTAAAAAACTTTCCAAAGAGACAAATAAATAATTGATCCAATAATTCAGCTTAATTCTAAAGTTAGCTGATTAGAAACAAAGGGAAGTTAGGCTGGGGTATTTGGGTAAAGGAAGAGCTATAAACAAAAATATTTTATTCACTCCCTTAACCTCCCATATTTGTAATCTTTTTACAGCAGCCTAGATGAAACCATAATGTCTTAGGGGTAGAGGAACCAAGCCTTGCGGATCAAGTAAGGATGTCTCTAATAATGGGTTTCTCATCACCTCAGAGCCTCTGTGGTGCAGGATAAGCTAGCCGAACTCTATTGATTTATGAATCGAGTCCATAAACCATAGATTGAAAACTAAGAATTTACAGACAGATAGTAATCTCCTCGTATAGGGTTTATAATATAGTAGGGGTGAGAGGAGAAGGAGAAAAGAGGAATAAGGTAAATGGTGGACATCTGCACATAGGAATTCAGCTGAGAAATAATATACAGTCTAGGTAAATATAAAGATATACTATATAATATAAACACATCATATAAATGATAAGCGATAAATATATGATGATATCTAAAACCAGACTAAAAAGAGAACAAGCCAGGCTTCCTAGAAGAAAAAAGCCTGTATTGTTTAATGGGGGAGAATCATTATAATGAAGAGGCATAGAGAGGACCTGAGAACATGGAAAGAGTGACTCTAAAGCAAAGGCCTTAGAAATATCCAAACTCTTACTCTATTTCCAACCCTCCTGTAAGGAGTAAAACCAGTACTAGCTAAATTATCCACTTGGACTTTGCCATGTTGGTTATAATTCCTTGTTGGGGATTTGGGGGGTTTGGGGGGCAAAGATCCTAGAGTGGTTTACCATTTCCTTCTCCAGCTTATTTTACAGATGAGGAAACTGAGTTCAACAGGATTAAATAACTTTGCTTAGGATCCCCTAGCCAGTAAATGTCTGAGGCCAGATTTGAACTCACAAAGATGAGTCTGCCTGACTCTAGATCTGGTACCTTGCAAGAGGAAAAAATGGTTCCAGGTGATAATGACTGAATTTGAGAGGGTCTACCTGAAATGCTCAACCAAAAAACAGAACCACAAGAAATAGTTCTTAGTAAAAACTGCAATCTCAAGCAACAAACTGTGAACATTGAGCAGATACTCACAGAGTTTAATGCTTGTAATTAAGTAATATTTACAGCAAAATTATGGAATGCTATGAATAATAATTATTTTACTGGTAAATATCTGATAAGTAACAAAACTAATCATTTTCTGGCATTACGAATGGAGGGGAGGAGGGAACTGGGTACCCCAGGCAAAATGGCAGTAATATATGAATAGATGATTTTTATTATACAGCACTTTATGTTTACAAAGTGTCTTAGTTGCTCTGAGATTCATTTGTAGACTTCTGTAATCCAAAGAGAAAATAATAGTAACAATATTAATTTCAATAATAATAGGATTTTCATAATGCTTTAGGATTGACAAAAAAGTATTTTCTCATTTGATCCTCACAATGACCCTAGGTATTAGGTGTTACTATTATTATCCCTATTTTACAGTTATGTAAACTAAGACTGAGAGAGGTTAAGGACCAGAAAGCTTGCTCTCCCCACTTCTCTATTAGTGGGTATTTATATCTCTCCCTGGATCCATCCTTTTCTCCAAGGTACACAAACACAGTTATACCCACATCTAGGCACTGGTTTTCCCTTAAGGCAGAAAAAAGGGAAAGGCTTGCCACTTCCCAGCATGGTAGTGGAATAAACTTCCGGATATTTTATCTGAGAACAGGCCCTACTTAACAGAATCTCCTCTTGGTTTATTTCCTTGGGTTAAAAAGCAAACATCAGACCAGGGGGTGGGGAGAGAAGGGAGTATTGGTCATTTTGCACCTTAGCTTTGATTAAATTAATCAGATTATATATTTTCTAACACCTAGCTGAGACTCTGGCATGGAATTAAGGGAAATACTGATTTAAGCAGAAAAGATGGAGAGGAAGAAGTGTAGAAAAAGTCATCTCGAGCTTTTCTTTCTTTTCTTTTCTTTCTTTCTTCTTTTTTTTTTGGTAGGGTAAAACCTAACAGCTAAGCATGATAAAATAAGAAAGGTAGGCTAGAATTCTAGAATGTTAAAGTTTTCCAGGAGGGAGGAAAAGTCTCTAGGAGGAACCTTTGAGATAATTTCATTAAAGCCCTTCATCTTATATAGGAAAAAAAACAAAGGTCAAGAGAAATTTTAAAAAACACATCTAGGGAATACTGGAGTAGAATATTTTAGTAGATTGATCTTGAGCATTTTATTGATTTTGTAGGGGTTTTTGCATGGGATTTCCCTTTCTGTATTCCCCATATGAATTAGTATTATTATATAGAAATGCTATTAATTTTTGCAGGTTTGTTTTGTATTCGGGTACTTTATTCAAACTATTGTCTCAATTAGTTTATTTACTATTACCCTCGAAATTTTCTAAATAAAGTCATTATCTCCAGAAAATAGTGATAACACTTCAAGTATTTTCTTCTTCTTGTCTCACTTCTATTATTAGCATTTTTAGAATTATGTTAGATAACAGCAAGGACAAGGTAACAGTCTTATTTTACTCCTTATTTATTTGGAAAGCATCTAGACTTTTCCCACTCTGTGTAATGCTAGTTTGGGGTTTTAAAATATGCTTTTTTATCACATTAAAAGATATATTCTTATAATATATGTATAACTCATTGAAATTGCTTGTCCACTTCAGGGGAGTGTAGGGAAGAGGGGAGGGAAACAACAAGGATCATGTAATCATGTTGAAAAAAAAATTTAAGATATATTCCTATGCCCCTGCTTTATAGTATTTTAATTTATCAAAGGCTCTTTCTGTATATATTTATATACATTGAATATAATTGCATTGATTATTTATCCTAAGGCATCTTTGAATCCCTGGGACAGACTCAACTTGATCATAGTAAATAAATTTATTGGATAAAACTGCTCTAATCTCTTTTTCTACACATCTTATTTAAAGTTTTTGAATCAATATTCCTTGATGGTAATGTTCTATTGCAGTTGTTGTGCAGTCACTTCTGTTGAGTGCAACACTTTGTGTCCCCCTTTGGAGTTACCTTGGCAAAGATACTGGGGCAGTTTGACAATGCCTTCTCCAGTTCGTTTTACAAAAGAGGAAACTAAGGCAAACTTGCCTAGCATCACACAGCCCCTAAATGTCTGAGGTCAGATTCAAACTCAGGAAGACAAGTCTTTCTGACTCCAGGCCTGGTACTCTATCCATTGTGCCACCTAGCTACCCAGTTACAAATTTAGGAGTTAGTTTGGACCAGGACAATAGGATGAGGAAGTTAGTAGCGATGGGGGTCCTGATTGATTTCTTTAAGGATCTAGATATCTTTAGTGTTAAATCATAAGGATTTTATGTTGTTGGAATTCTCTCCTGTTTGTCCCTATGGGTTTAGATATAATTGCTCTATCTCTAGAATATAATTTTTTTAAAGAAGGTTAAGAAGGTCCATAGAAAAGAAAGTAGGGAGAAAAGGAAGGAAGGAAGGAAGGAAGGAAGGAAGGAAGGAAGGAAGGAAGGAAGGAAGGAAGGAAGGAAGGAAGGAAGGAAGGAAGGAAGGAAGGAAGGAAGGAAGGAAGGAAGGAAGGAAGGAAGGAAGGAAGGCTTAAATATCTATTGTGTTCTAGGCACTATGCTAAGCTCTTTAAAAATATATCTCTTTGATCCTACAATAACCCTGGGATGTTGTTGCTATTCATATCCCCATTTTACAGTTGAATAAACTGAAGTAGACCAAAGGTTACCTGAATTGCCCAGAATCACAATACTAGAGTTTGAGTGTCTCAAGCCACATTTGAACTCATGTCTTCCTAGATCCCAACCCCAGCACTCTACTAGCAGCCTAGTAATTAATGCACCATCTTGCTGGTTATGTAGCCTGAAAGATGAATGACTCTATTCAATAGGACTACTATTTTTTTAGGTCAAATTTTTGATGGAGCATATCAAAATTCATCATTTTGCTGATGAGGAAACTGAGGCCCAAAGACTTGCTCAAGGTGACATAGATAATAAAAGATTAGCTTACCTTTAAGAAACTGAAACCAGTTCTCCAGTACCCACAGGTCCCATGCCCATGACCACAGTGTGAAACAAATGGCTGAGCTAGAATGGGAACCAAAATTCTGATTCTAAAATCAGTGTATTTTCTATTTTACCACCTTCTCCCTAACCTGACTCTCTAGTTTCTCTGCCTCTTCCCAGCCCACTCTAACCACAATAAACTTCTTACCTAGTAACTAGCTACTCCTGTTATTCCAGGCCTGGGCTCCTTGATAAGCTGCTGCCAATGCTGAGGTGGATTAATGATGATTTACTCAGGTCCCAGACAAGCTAAACTCACTGTCTCTAAGCCAAGGTAGGAACCTAAGCCTTCAATATAGAAGAGAAGACAAAAGCAGTGGGAATTAAACTTTTAAAGCTTCCTTCCTTCTTCTTGACTTTCACATTGTGGTCATGGGCATGGGACCTGTGGGTGTTGGGGAACTGGTTTCAGATTCTTGAAGGTAAGATAATCTTTTAGATGGGCTTTGAAAACTGCAGTGCACTTGGAAAAGTCCTAAAGGAACTGAGGCAGCAGGCCAAAAACAAATCCTGCCCTTCCAATTTTTATATTGTTTCTCAAAGTGAGTCAGGTAGACATGCTGAGGGTCCCTGTGAGGGACTAGGACCTTAGAAGAAGCAATGAGAATGAAACCAGTCTTTGCAAATATGGATACAACCACTGTAAGATGTAATCCTCAGTACTCATTAAAATTCATTTATTCCATTCTCCTGTTCCTTTACCAGAGTTTTATTCCCCCCTCCCTTTTTTTTTTAAACCCTTACCTTCCGTCTTGGAGTCAATACTGTGTATTGGCTCCAAGGCAGAAGAGTGGTAAGGGTAGGCAATGGGGGTCAAGTGACTTGCCCAGGGTCACACAGCTAGGAAGTGGCTGAGGCCGGATTTGAACCTAGGACCTCCCGTCTCTAGGCCTGGCTCTCAATCCACTGAGCTACCCAGCTGCCCCCTCCCCCCTCCCTTTTTAAAAAGAACTTCCAGGTAAGAACTTAAGCTAGGCTTTAGTAGGTAAATTGTCTCTATGTTGTTGTTCATCTTTCATTTTGAAGAGGATTGATAACATCATAGGATGATGTCTTGACTTGTAAGTTGGATTTAAGTGAAGCAAATTGTTTAAAAGTCATCAGCTTCACTCTTTTCCAGGCATTAAAGTTCAGCAGCAAGACAAAAATTCGGGGCGACTGGCGATGGCCCAGGATACAGTGGATGATCTTGATGTCTTCCATAGTCTAGACGTTCTTGCTTCAACCATCTTTATGCTTTTTGGAACAAATTGTTCTCATCTGCCCATTCTGCAACAGGAAAATATTCACATGCTTGGGGTAGATGTTCCATTAAGTTATTGACAAGTTCAAGGCCTTTCAGTTATCTGATTTAGCTCCTCTGCTGAGATCGTTTCATTGGAGTGGGGCTGCTATACATGCTACTGCTTCTTGGAGCTACAGATGAGAGTTGGGGTGGATGGGATAAGCAAGGATGACTAGGACCTTTTCAGGACTGCTTATCCACCTTTGGTGTCTACCTATGACCCTACTCTCTCTCTCTCTCACCTATCTATCTACCTATCTGTCTATCAACCTATCTATCTATCTATCTGTCTGTCTTTCTGTCTGTCTGTCTACCTATCTGGTGTAACATAAAGAATATTCAAATAGGAATCAGAAATTTTGAGTTTAGGTCCTAGCTCTGCCGCTCACCAGCATTCTTATCTTGGATAAATTACCTTCTCTTTCTATGTCTTTTTTTTCAACCTCCACATGATTTGGAATGCTAGACAAGAAGATCTTTCAGGTTTTCCCTTTTCAAAATATATTTAATTGCTACTTTTTTCAAAATCATCAGAATTTCTCGCAGCAACCCTCCTCATACACTCTCCCAAAAAGCCATTCCATATAAAAATAATTTTTAGAGGAACAGGAAAAAAAAACAGCAAAAATGATCAATACATCAAAAAAGTCTTGAAAACATATGCTATGCTCCACATCCAAGCACCTCCCACATCTGCAAAGGAATAAGATAAGATTGTCTTCTCAAATTGCCTCTCTAGGGCCATGCTTGCGTTTTGTGGTTTTCGAGCATTCAGTTGTGATTTTTTTTGCTGTTTATTCTTTCCTTTTACATTATTGCTGTTATAATGTATATTGTTTTCTTGATTCTGCTTACTTCATTCTACATCAGATCGTGTAATTCTTCTCTGTATTCATTATATTTGTTGTTTCTTATAGCACATTCCTATACTTTAGTTTATTTAGCCATTCCCCAATCAATGAGCAACAAGATGGTACAGTGGCAAGAGTATCAAGAGGGAAGGGGGGTGGGGGGGAGAGAGGTTAGGGCAATCTAAATTCAAATCTATTTTCAGATACAAGCTGTGTGACCCTGAGAAAGTCACTTAACCCTATTGGCCCTAGTTTCTTCATGTGAAAAATGAGCTGGAGGACATGACAAACCACTCTAGGATCTTTTCCAAGAAAACCCCAAAAGTAATCAGGAAGAGTCAGACACAAGTGAACAACAACAAAAACAAGCAGTGGGCTTTGTCCTCCCAACTTTTAACCTTGAGTGGTTCTATGAGTTTGCTTGTTTTACTACTGGGACATAAATTCATCATATCTACTTCTGTTTGTCATAGATATGGAGAACTGTTAGCCAGCATCTTCCATATGACAAACTTCAAAATACTTAATATATGAAGTCTTTATCTACTCTACTTAATGCTCCCTATTCCAAAAAATCTTTGCTCATGATGTTTCCTGCATTAATGTTTAGCATAGTGCCTGACACATAGTAGGTGCTTAATAAATGCTTATGGGCTGACATTTTAATGTGTGATCCTTGATAGCAGGAAATATTTTTTGCCTTTCTTTGTATCTCTAGCATTTAGCTCAATACCTGGCATATAGTAGGTGCTTCACAATGCCTGTTGAGTAGTTGACATGACTATTCTTAATTACCTTCCCCATAGGTATAGTGATGTCATCCCCCAATACTTTATGCCAATCTGCTATCTCTCTTCTTCAGAGCTGCATTATGGACTTAATCTCAAAAATTAACCAAATTAACTTCTAACTGAATTTAGAAAGCTCCCTACTAAATTCTTTGTGGAATATTTCAGTGGATCTATGATTTATCTAGGTGGGTTTTCCCACTGAAGATGAAGATTGCAACTCCTCAATGCCTTTTCATCCCATGCAACTCTTGGATGTGCACTCCCATAAATCCATCATCATGGGCAAAGGACCTTCCCCCAGTTCTTACATAGAACTAGAAGAGACTTCGGAGGATATTTGATCTAGCTCCTACATGAAAGGAATCCTCATTGTAATATACTAATCAAGTAGTTGTCTGGCCCCTGATAAAAGACCCTCAAATGAGAAGGAACCCATACTTGGGCATCACATTCTACTTTAAGACAGCTCTAGTTATTAAGAAGTTAGTTATTAAGAAGGATATGGTTTGGGGTTTTTCTCCCATCCCTGAAATCAAGCCTAAATTGATCTTTTTTATAACTCCCATGCATTTCTTCTGTTCCTATCCTCTGGGATAGGATATCCACTTTGTTGTTCAATCATTTTCAGTCACATCCAATTCTTCATGACCCTGTTGGAGATTTTCTTGGCAGATACTGGAATGGTTTCCCATTTCCTTTTCCAGCTCATTATACAGATGAAGAACTGAAGCCAACAGGATTAAGTGACTTGTCCAGAGTCACACAGCTAGTAAGAGTCTGAGGACAAATTTGAACTCTGGAAGTGAGTCTTCCTGACTCTAGGACAGTGAACCACCTAGCTGCCCCCCTGCATAAAAAGTCAAATCCCTCCTAAACATTACAATCCTTTATGTAGTTGAAGCTATCTTCTCTTAGTTCTCACTTCTCCAAATTAAATATCCTCAGTTCCTTCAACCAATCTGCAAATGGCATGCCAGGCCCTTCACTGGCCTGGTTGTTACCCCTGGACATTTTTAAGTTTATTAATGTCCTTTTTAAACTATGGCATTCAGAACTGAACATAACACTCCAAAGAGGTCTGGTGAGGGTTAGGGTTATTCTTTTTCCTAAAAGCTCTTATTACCTTAATGCCTTGCCTTATTTTTTTTAATTTGAAATTTTTTATTTAATTAATTGATTTAGAATATTTTTCCTGGTTACATGATTCATGTTCTTTTCCTTCCATCCTCCCAACCCCTTCCCATAGTCAATAAGCAATTCCACTGGGTTTTACATGTGTCATTGATCAAGATCTATTTCCATATTATAGATATTTGCACTAGGGTGATTCTTTGGAGTCTACATCCCCAGTCATATTCCCATCGACTCATATGATCAAGCAGTTGTTTTTCTTCTGTTTCTACTCCCACAGTTCTTTCTCTGGATTGGATAGTGTTCTTTCTCATAAGTTCTTCAGAATTGTCCTAGATCATTGCATTGCTGCTAGTAGAGAAGTCTATTACATTCCATTGTGCCACAGTGTATCCATCTCTGTATATAATGTTTTCCTGGTTCTGCTCCTTTCACTCCGCAGCAATTCCTGGAGGTCATTCCAGTTTGCATGGAATTCCTCCAGTTTATTATTCCTTTAAGCACAATAGTTTTCCATCACCAACATATACCACAATTTGTTCAGCCATTCCCCAACTGGAGGGCATTCCCTCATCCCTTCTCTTATTTGGCGAGCTACAGTATAGCAGATCCTTTTTTTTTTTAATCCACATTATTGAGTGAGGGTAAGAAGAAGAGAAACAGAGGAAGAGAGCAACATAGACATTTACCTGCAACCTATCTTCTACTCTACTGATATATAGTATTTAAAAGCTAAAACCTATAAAGTAGCAAGCTGCAAAATAAATACATAAGAATTAATGAAAGAAGATAATGGAAAATTCTATTCAAAATAAATACAAACATAAGATATCTGGGATCAATCTACCAAGACACATTACAGACCTCTATAAAGATAATTACAAAACACTCAAGGGAAATTTTTAAAGACATATAACTGGAGGGATATTCAGTACTCATAGCTGGCCCACACTAATCATGAAAATGATGACTACCTAAATTAATCTACAGATTTAATGATATACCAATTAAACTACCAAGGAGAATCTTTATAGAACTAGATAAAATCATAACAAAATTCATTTGAGGAACAAAAGGTCTAAATTTCAAGAGAAAAAATGAAAAAAGTAGGAATAAAGAGGGAATAGAATTTCCAGTCCTCATTAAAACTATTTTGTATTAGCTAAAATATAGAAAAATATACCAGTGAAAAGATTAGATAAGGAAGAAGGGAAACAACTCAACTCAACAACTAATAAATCCAAGTACATCATAAACCCAACATCATAAACCACTGCAGGAAATATTCTTTTTGACAAGAACTGATGAGAAAATTGGAATGAAGATTAGAAGAAAGTAGGCTTGGGTCATCATTTTATATTATATGTTATCTCAAAATAAATATACAACTTGAATATTATAATGTCATATCATAAAATAAAACAACCAAATTAGGTATCTTTCATAGTTTTGTCTCAAGAGGAAATTCTTTTTTTTTTTTAAGCCCTTACCCTCTGTCTTAGAATGAATACTGTGTAATGGTTTCAAAGCAGAAGAGTGGTAAGGGCTAGGCAATGGGGGGGTCAAGTGACTTGCCCAGGGTCACATAGCTAGGAAGTATCTACGTTCACATTTGAACTCAGGACCTCCCATCTCTGGGTCTGGCTCTCAATGCACTGAACCACCCAGTCACCCCCTTGAGAGGAAATTCTTAACCAAAATATAGACTCAATCATAAAAAAAGATAAATTTCTATTAAATAAAAATGGAAAGCTTTTGCACCAACAAAATTAATATAACTAGAATAAGGAAAATAGCCATTGAAAAAAACCTTTCTAAATAAACATTTCTGAAAGAAATTTCTTTAAGAATATGGAAATATGTTTTACCTGATAATACATGTATAACCCAGATCAAATTGTCTACCAGCTCTGAGAAGGCAGAGAGAAAGGAGAGAGGAAGACGATTTGAATATTACTTCAGGAAACTTATGTGGAAAATTATTACATGTAATTGGTAAAATAAAATATATTTAAAAATATAAAAAAAGAAATTTCTTTAAGTAATAATCTGATATTCAAGATACATAGGGAACCAACCTCATGTAATTGATAAAACAGACAAAGAATATGATCTGAAGAATTACAAATTATTAACAATCATATGAAAATTATTCAGAAAACTTTAATAATTTATCATTAAAGCTCCTATTGATAATTAATAATAAAAGTTTTTATTTGCATAAAGGGAAAATATGATTAAGAGATTTTACCTCACAGCAAATAGATTGGCAAAAATGGCAAAATAAGGGTATAGGCAATGTTGGAAGAGTTTGGGAAAGTCAGGCACAGGTGGAGCTATGAATTGATCCAACCATTCTGAAAAGCAATTTAAAATTATTCTAGGAAAGTAACTACAATGTACACATCCTTTGGAGGCAGTTAGGCACCTCAGTGGATAGAGTACCCAGGTCTGGAGTAAGGAAGACCTGAATTCAAATCTGTCCTCAGACATTAGCTGTTTGATCCTAGGCAAGTTACTTCACCTTAATGGGCTTAGTTTCCTCATTTGTAAAATGAGCTGGAGAAGGAAATGACAAATCATTGCAGTATTTTTGCCAAGAAAATCCCAAACGGATAAACTCAGAATGGGTGAATGACTTGAATATAAAGAAGGAAACTATAAGTAAATTAGGTGAACACAGAATAGTATACATGTCTTTCCCTTTAGGAAGGGAAATATTTTAAAACCAAGCAAGACTTAGAAAGAGTCACAAAATGTAAAATAAATAATTTTGACTACATTAAATTAAAAAGTTTTTGTACAAACAAAACCAATGTAACTAAAATTAGAAGGGAAGCAACAAATTGGGAAACAATCTTCAAAACAAAAACCTCTGACAAAGGTCTAATTACTCAAATTTATAAAGAGCTAAACCAGTTGTACAAAAAATCAAGCCATTCTCCAATTGAAAAATGGGCAAGGGTCATGAACAGGCAGTTTTCAGCTAAAGAAATCAAAACTATTAATAAGCACATGAAAAAGTGTTCTAAATCTCTTATAATCAGAGATGCAAATCAAAACAACTCTGAGGTATTACCTCACACCTAGCAGATTGACCAACATGACAGCAAAGGGAAGTAATGAATGCTGGGGGGGATGTGGTGGAGTTTTGAATTGATCCAACCGTTCTGGAGGGCAATTTGGAACTATGCCCAAAGGGCAATAAAAGATTGTCTGCCCTTTGATCCAGCCATAGCACTGCTGGATTTGTACCCCAAAGAGATAATAAGGAAAAAGACTTGTAAAAGAATATTCATAGCTGTGCTCTTTGTGGTGGCAAAAAACTAGAAAATGAGGGGATATCCTTCAATTGGGGAATGGCTGAACAAATTATGGTATATGTTGGTGATGGGATATTATTTTGCTCAAAAGAATAATAAAGTGGAGGAATTCCATGGAGACTGGAACGACCTCCAGGAAGTGATGCAGAGCGAGAGGATCAGAACCAGGAGAACATTGTACACAGAGACTGAGACACTGTGGTACAATCGAACGTAATGGACTTCTCCATTAATGGCAATGCAATGTCCCTGAACAATCTGCAGGGATTTATGAGAAAAAACACTATCCTTAAGCAGAGGACAAACTGTGGGAGTAAAAACACCGAGGAAAGGTACCTTCTTGACTACAGGGGTTGAGGGGACATGACTGAGGAGAGACTCTAAATGAGCACCCTAATGCAAATACCAACAAGGAAATGGATTCAGAGCAAGGACACATGAGATACCCAGTGGAATTGCACATTGGCTAGGGGAGGTGGGGGGGAGAAAATGATCTCTGTTTCCAATGAATAGTGTATGAAAATGACCAAATAAAATAATATTTAAAAACTTTAAAAAATATAAAATAAAATCCCAAATGGAGCCACAAAGAGTCAGACACAACTGAAATGACTTGAAAAGAACAACACACCTTTATCCCAAAGAGATCCCATAGTAGACATATATCCTCACAGTAGTCAAAGACAGAAAGAAAAGTCCAATTAACATATATATTAAAACATTTAGCAGTATTTCTCCTGATAAAAGAGAAATGGAAACAAATTATCCCATATCAACAAGGGAATAGACAAGCTCATAAGAAATCATAAATAAGAAGCACATAAAAAAGAATTGAGAATTATGTGAACCGATGCAAAGTGAAGTAGGTAGAACCAGGGAAAAAGCAATCTGTGTAATTACTACAGTAATGTAAATGCAATGAACAATAATTAAGAATCAAAATGGAGGCTTCATAATTTCAGTGTCCTAGCTGATGGGAAAGACAGCATACAACATTGGGCTCATTGGATGCATTGGTTAATCTTGCATAACTGCTTTTTTTCCTCTTCAATATTCTTTATTATGTGAATATATCTCTGAGTTGAAGGGAGAGATATTGGGAAACAAAAGGTGAAGTGAAAACCAAAAAAATCAATAAATTTTTAATAAAAAAGCACATCAAGAAAAAATAAAACCAATATTACCACCTAAAAATAAATGAAAAACACAAACATTATAGATTGCCAAGTTAAACAACCTATCAATCTCTTCTAGGGATAATCCCATGGCCAGCATGGCCTAATTCCTCTGCTAAATTTACCTGAAAAACCAAAACTCTGAGATCAAAACCAAAAACCTGACAACACAAACCAAGCAAATAGAATAAAACCTAGAGTGAAATGTGCATTCATTAAAAGTGTTTGTGTATGACTGGAAGAATTAATTTCCTGTTTCAAATAAAGATAAGGTTCTGACTTGCCTTACCTGTTGTCTCCTTATTGCCTAATTAAACCATACCCAGAAAACAGTGCCAGTTCAACTTCAACCTCATGTGTGGAAAACCCCTGAGAAATGGAATCTGAGGAGGCAAGAAGTTCTAAAGAATGAGGTCTTAACCTGAGGGCTGCAAATTTGGTTGTTTTTTTAATTGCATTTTAATATAATTTGTTCTTTTTGTAATCCCATTTATTTTATTGAAGGCTTTTAAAAACATTATTCAGAGAAATCTGGATTCCCCAGACTACCAAAAGAATCCATGACACAAAAAAGAGATTAAGAATCCTTGTCCAGAGGCACAATGAGTATACCTAGACAGCTGTCACAAATCGGTGGTAGCCAGTCCTTTTGGGAGGATGGGAACAACCCAGGCACACCTTTACAATAGCCTGGTTTCTCTATTACATAATTTAAAATAAAAAACTCCCTGATAATTGACTTAGATTCACCAAAGATGGGCCATTTTCATTTTTCGGTGGTTGTCAAAAATTGGAAACCAATTGGGTATTCATTGGAGAATAGCTTAACAAATTGAAAGACAATCTTGGAGTCAGTAAGACCACTGGGATGGGGGGTTTTGGGGGGTTTTAGTCAACTGCCTCGGTCATATACTGGTCACATGACTCTATATAAGGCACTTAAACTACTCAGTGTTCTAGGAAACTCTTTTAAATTCCAGAAAGCTTGCTTGATAAAAAAAAGCCATCTCTTCACTGTGTGTTCCCTTCATCTCTGAGATAACAGGTTCATATCAAAAACAGAAATGATAAATACAAGGAATTCAGAGAAATATTAGAAATATATTAACAAATGAAGATCCCAGTGAATAGAACTGGGAACACAACATAAATACTGACTTGTTTTTTGTGGTTGTTAATTCCTTTCTTTTCTTCTTTTTAAAATAATGATAATGATGTTGTTGAGTCGTGTTGGATTCTTTATGACTCCATTTGGGGTTGTCTTGGCAAAGGTACTGGACTGGTTTGTCATTTTCTTCTCCAACTCATTTTACAGATGAGGAAATTAAGGTCAAAAAAGTTAAGTGACTTGCCCAGGGTCACAAAGCTAATAAGTAAGTATCTGAAGCTAAATTTGAAATCATGAAGGTGAATCTTTTTGACTCTAGACTTTGGCACTCTACCATTGTACCACCTATCTGCCCCTACATGCTGACTGGAATCATATAAAATAATCATAACACAAAAAAGGCAACTGATCTTAGGATAAATTTAACAATAAAACCCAAATCCAAGGTTGGAGGACTACTGATGTTAGTTGCTGAAGATTTGGATAAACATATATTATAATGGTTGTTTTTGCTTGATGGTTTTTCCCTGATGCAAGAGATGCTATAAAAGGAAATGGTTGCAATGTCTTTAAAAAAAAAAAGAAAATAGCATTAATAAATGTTTTAGGGAGCATCAAGATGGATACTTTCTAGCTGTGTGTCCCTGGGCAAGTCACTTAACCCCCACTGCCTAGCTCTTACTGCTCTTTTGCCTTAGAACCAATACTCAGTATTGATTCTAACATGGAATCTGTTAAAGGTCTTAAAAAATAATAAATGAAAGTTTTAAAAGTTGGGAGTGGGGGTAGGAAAGAAAGGGTTATTTCCATTCAGAATTCTGTCCTTCTACCTCTGTGGAGCTCCTCACTACAAATGTTTTTTAAGAAGTTAATTACATCAGAGTGATAGGAAGCCAGTCAGGAATGGAGTGAGGGAAATAGGGGAGGTTGCTGGTAGTTTCAAAATAGAGGGAAAATATTTAGCAAATTTGTCCTAATCGACAGAGAAAAGTCACAAGTTGCCAAGTCACTAAAATGGAGTTTTTTGTTACTCCTCAAAAAATTCAGGGTAGGCCATTTATTCCCAATAATACCTTCATTCTAAGGAATGTAAAAACCAACTAGCAGAGTTCCAAAGAACCCATCCACTGAAGTAAGATTCATTGAAAATTATTCTAGTCCTTAATTGCATGTCAAGAGCTAGAAGGTAAAGAGTATAAAGTTTTCCAAAGAGTTATAGGATTCAAGGGATCCAAGCTTGCTGGGGGTGAGGGGAGTTACAGAGAGTTATATAATGTTTCTAAACTAACATGGAAATAGAGGTTGAAGACTTAAATACTGGACTGACTGTAACTAAAGCAAGGTGACCAGGGCTTTTCCTCAGGACACCAAAATTTAGGAGACACTGAGAATACTTGGACTCTGTGATCAGGTCCAAACACCTGAATTTACCAAGTTCAATTGAGATACTCTCTCTCTCTCTCTCTCTCTCTCTCTCTCTCTCTCTCTCTCTCTCTCTCTCTCTCTCTCTCTCTCTCTCTCTCTCTCTCCCTCTCTCTCCCCCTCTTTATAGTACCCAAGGTGATCTCTTCACAAGCCCCACTACCCTGCTTTCTCTCTTAGCTGTTTTCACCCTTATCCAAAGGCTCTTGTCTCCCCCTAAAGGGAGCAAAGTCCAAGGATTTCTCCCCCAAAGAGCCTTGGATACCAAACTGTCTCTAAGGTTCTAAGCCCTCACAAGTGAATTTGTTTCCAAGAAAAGCTGATTTGATGGCACCTTTCACACTGCTTGTCCAGATGTCATAACTGCTAGTTATGGCTCTGTGGACTAGTCCTGTCACCTTTCTGGATCTTATATCCCTCATCTATCAAAAGAAAGGGCTGGAGTAGCTGATCTCCAAAGACCCTTCCAACTCTCTAAAAATACAATTTCCCCCAATCTCTTTTGCCCAGAAAAAGGGAGTTTCACAACCCTGTCCTGAAGCCACTCCTGCCAATCCCTTTAATCAACTGGTTTCTCCACCCCTCCACTAAGTCACTTTCTAGAGCTTGGGAATGCCAGAGTCCTTGGTCTGCATCACGGTGTCAACAGCAATTTATCTGAACTGGACAAACAAGGCAGCCCTTAAGTGACCGAACTCTGACAAGGCTTAATTACTTGGGGGTGGGGGGAGCAGGAACCTTTGTAGGTCACAAAGAGGCAAGAGAGGAAAGGAGCGAGAGAAGAGGCAGCAAACTCCAGGAGAAATTCTGTGAGGAAAAAGATTAAAGGGAGCCATAAAACAATTCTGACAGGTTAACAGACAGGTAATATTCCATCATGTTTATTTAACCAGGCTAGCTCTCCATGTAGCACATATTAAGCCCCAGTGAGATATCCTCAAGAGCTAAATAGCTGTACAAAAACAAGGATCTAGTCAGGGAAAATCAAATAACCAGCACAGGCAGAGGCTGGCAGGCCAGCCCACTCCGCCACCAACCCAGAAACCACCTTAAGATGCCTCTCGAGATAGCTCCATAGAGACTGTGTCTCCTGATAGCTTAACTCCAGAGGAATTTGCAGGAAAGCATTTCTACAGGGGTTTGCCTTTGCCATCCATACCCAGTCTTGTCCCTCCGAACTGGAGTCCATACATAACAGAAACCATCACAGCCAGGTGACCTTGGGGCCAGTTTCCCTCACCCTACCTCCTGGGGCATGCTCCAGCCTCATTATTTCTGATTAGAAAGAAACAGAAAGAAGCTGATCTAGCTCAGGTCCCAAGGTTAGTGACTCAGGCTGCTCTGAGCATCACAGATAACAGTTGAACAGCAATAATAATGACTAATATTTAAATCATGCTTTAAGGTCTGCAGTGGATAGAGCACCAAACCTAAACTTAGAAAGATTCCTCTTCCTGAGTTCAAATCTGGCCTCAGACACTTCCTACCTATGTGACCTTAGGCAAGTCATTTAGCCTTATTGGCCTCAGTTTCCTCATCTGTAAAAGGAGCCAGAGAAGGAAATGGCAAACCACTCCAGGATCTTTGCCCAGAAAACCCAAAAATAGAATCACAAAGAGTGGGATGCTGTAATTACTGAACAACAACAAGGTTTGCAAAGCACTCTACAAATAGTATCTCACTAGCCAAGCCTAGTTCAAACCTAACCTCAGACACTTCCTAGCTGTGTGGGCAAGTCACTTAACCATCACTGCCTAACCCTTATCATTCTTCTGCCTTAGAACCAATACAGAGTATCAATTCTAAGGCAGAAGGTAAGGTTTATATTTTATTTATATATGTATATAAATAAAATCTCATTTTTACCCTTACAACTCTGGGCGGTAAGGGTTAGCCAGCAAACTTTCAAAGTCCTGTGAGTTAGGTGCTATTATTATCCTCATTTTGCAGCTGAGGAAACTGAGGCTGAAAGGCATTAAGTGACTAGCCTAGAGTCACACAGTCTGTGTCTAGGCAGGATTTGAACTCAGGTCTTCTTGTCTCCAGTTCAGGCTCTATCAACAGTCCTGTAGATGCCTCTTTAGGGCCAAAACTTGAAGGGACCTCAAAAACTGTCATTTTATACTTGAGGAAATCGAGGCCCTGGGAGAAGTAACTTCCCCAAGATCACACAAGTAATATTTGTCAGGTATCAGATGTCACATATGAACCTAGGTCCTCTGACTCCAACATTTGTCCTTCTTGCCACCACACCATATGCTCTATCAATGGGCTGAAATTGTTCCAATGGTATGGCCATAGACCAACTCCCCAGTCTGGTGAGTGTCACTCTATAGGGTGTATTGAAGAGTTCAGGGATGTCTCGGTGCTTCCCTCAACTAATCAACAAGCATCCACCATGCTCTGGAGAATACAAAAATAAAAATGGAAGAGCCTTCTCTCAAGGAGTTTACATTTTATTAAGGGGGACAGAAAATACAATTAGGAAATGTGCAAAATGAGTATATGCCTCAAACATATTGAGGACATGGTAATTTCCAGGAGGAGGAATCAGCAGCCAGGAGGGAAAGGAAGAGGGAGGACAGAAATCAGGAAGGGCTTCATAGAGGAGGCAGCACTTAAACTGGGCTTTTAATGAAATTAGGGCTTGTAGGGCGA
Organism: Monodelphis domestica; assembly: GCF_027887165.1. NCBI lineage: Eukaryota > Metazoa > Chordata > Mammalia > Didelphimorphia > Didelphidae > Monodelphis > Monodelphis domestica. Next base: position 217,208,706 of record NC_077228.1, on the reverse strand, counting down.
GCTTATTTCAGGCAGGGCAGAAAGCTTTAGGCAAAGGTACAGAGATGGGCATTAGAATTTCATTTAGAAGGAACACCAAAACAGCCAGTTTGGCTGTAAATATAGCATGTGAAGAGAAGTCATGTAAATTAAGTCTGGAAAAGTTCCACTCCACTCTCATCAGTTTAACTTCATCTGTATAAAGCCCAGGTTCCTTGGGAAGTCTCCCTAAGCTGGCCCCAGCCTGTGAGGATGAAATCCATTCCACTTTTCACAAGGATGTGCAGCTAACTATTTAATATCCAGGTCTCAGAAAAACCAAATGTACCTTAAACACACTAAATGTAATCTGCATTGTGTTGTTTGAATTCTTACCTTCCATCTGATAATTAATACTAAGTATTAGTTCCAAGGCAGAAGAGCAGTAAGGGTTAGGCAATGGGGGTTAAGTGACTTGTTCTGAGTCACACAGCTAGGCAGTGACTGAGGCCAGATTTGAACCAAGGACCTCTCATTTCTAGGCCTGGCTCACTATCCATTGAGCCACCTAGCTGCCCCTGTAATCTGCATTATTGACATTTTTCCCATTTCTTAAATCTAGTCAGTCAACAAAATCACAAGCCCTGAACTGTAGTGTTTGCCCACCTTCAATGTATAAATGCTCACATTAAAATTTTAACAATCAGCTCATGATCTGACTTCCGCACACCCCACTTCCAACAAGCAATTTCTGTGACTTACACAGGTTAATATATATATATATATATACATATATATATAAGGGAGCAAGTTCAGGGAGATATTGTGGCATAAAGAATACAAGCACTAAAAATGAAATCAAGACCTGTTCAAAGCATGCCAAGCACTATGAGTCTCTTAACTCTCACTTTTATGAATTTCAGTTTCCTCATCTCTAAAAAGGAAATCCTCACTTCATAGGAATGTTGTAAGATTCAAACAAGATACTGTATGTCAGTGATGGTGAGCCTTTTAAGTACCAAGTGCCCAAACTGCAACCCTCACATCTCATGTGAGCTGCTCCCTTATCCCAGATAGAGAAGGGAGGAAATGCTTTCATTGGACTCCTGGGCTGAGAAGTGGGTGAAGTGAGGAATATCCTCAGGCAAGGTGGAGAGGGAGAGGGAAGCAGTTCTCTTTGGCATGCTCCAGCACATGTGCTCTAGGTTCACCAACACAACTATATGTGAAGCCTGCTTGAAATCCTAAAGTGTTAGATAAATATGTTTTTATTATAAAAATTTTTAAACCCCTAGGGTGCTCCCCTGCACATTCACAAAGTTATACCTGTATCTTTGGGTGCTCCTAATTACTAGTCTTGAAAAATAACTTCTCTTTGGGTAGTCTCGGTTCTATTGAACAGTCTATAACAGATTTCTACCTGGAGTGGAGGCTCTTTCTGAGACTCTGAGATGAATGCTGCACAAGCAGAAGTTTCATAGTGAAAGACATCATCAGAGCCCCACAGTTCCATGAGCTCAAAAGCAACTCCAAGCAATTCAATAAGGCTTTATTTTCCTGTACTTCCCAGAGAATATTTTTTGAAAACCTTCAAAGTCAGTGACCTAGCCCACAAGGGGAGCCAATTCTCTTACTTCATATCCTACCATGATCCCTGGACTCTTTTCCTAAACACTATTTTGAGGTTGCATTGTATAATTTCAAGTTATTTGGAAAATCATTGTGGCTTTAAAAATAAAATTTTGAGTGGCATCTGTCAACTTTGATTACTATGAATCCACTAAGTAGTTTTTTCTTCCTTTGCTTTTTTCCCCTTTTTATTAATATATGCAATGAAGTAAGTGTTACCCAGAAATATTTTAGGAACCTGACCGGCCATGAATTAAATACTCCCCTGAAGCTGGCCCCAAAGACTAATTCCAAAGACCCCTCCCCACCCCCAGTCTTTAGACCTACTGCTGTATTCTTGAGAGCTGGGACCATCACTCAAGAGCCTTTTCTAGGGCATGCAGCCAATTCTACAAGGGGGACTTTTCATGGAGTCATAGACCCAGAAACCACCTCCAAGATCATCTAGTCCAAACACCCCATTTTTACAGAATAGGAAAAGGAGACTGAAAGAATTATGAAGCATTCTGCCCAAGGTTACACAGTGAGCTAGCAAGCTAGCTAGCAGAAGTGTTGGGCGTGGAGCCCAGATCTCCAATCTGAGTATAGGGCTTTCCACCCCAGGGTTGTCCCTTCTCAAAGTCTCAATTTCCTTTATTTCCCTGTTTTAGAAAAAAAAAGAAGAAGAAGAACACACTGAGGTCCATATCCTATTTACTGATAATCTCTTCCTCTAACTTCTGATCTTCTAACCAGATGATCCTCTGTGAAAATGTGTCTATTTTTCTCTTTTTCCCTTTAAATTCCCTACGGGGATTTAAATTCTCCCTTTTGAGTCATTATCCAGCCCAACAGTGTTGTTTCTTAGCCCAACACTTGGCCAGATACTCAAGACTTCAGGATACTAGATTACAATTGCAGAGTATACTTTATTTTGTCAAAGTGCCATATTACTTCTCATGTAAATTGCTATCACTATGTGGCATTGTATTGATGTGATATGTTCCTACTAGGAAGATGCAATAGAATAGTTATCCTGGTGTAATGGAAAGAATACTAGATTTGGAAAATGGAGAGCCAAGTTCAAATTCTAGTTGGCCACTTACTCTCCCTGTGCCCTTGGACCAGTACTAGTACTCAACTAGTACTAGGCAATAATCAGGATCCTGTCATAAACCAGGAATGGGAGATGACTGCTCAGCTCAAGGAATGGCGGTTTCCTTGGCATCCTTTCTCCTGGCCAGGAACACGAGATTTCTCTCCAAGGGAATTCAGGTCTCTATATACCTTCTCTGCAAAGTTGACTCCAAGAAAAAGAAAAACATGTTTTACTTGAGATACAGGATAGAAGGAGCAGCCAGCTCTTAAAACTGGAGCCATAAATGTGCTTGAAGGTTGTTTTTGCCCTTAGAGGAAATAAAATTTATGGTTTGTCAGATAAGTAAAAAGGAAAACCCTCAGGATGGAAAACCTGCCAGATAAAAGTCTACGAATGAATAAAAAGCTCTCTTAAAAAAGGTGTCTAAATATCTCAGCAAGAATGTCCCAGAGTCCACCAACCCACATTCTTAATTGGAGCTAAACCTAGAAATATCAGTGCAAGGTGATATGGTGGCTTTCTCCATTGTCTCAGGCATGTGTAGTGGCTATTCAACTATGGGGATTTATTTAAATTCTCCCATTTGAGATATTAACTACCATCACAAATTTGGTTCCCAACTCAACTACAGAGCCATATGAGTCCATTTGAATATTCACCTAGGACCTATAACTCTCCTTTGGCCTCCACCAGTGGGGACGAGACTGGAACAGAGCAGGTGAAACTCAAATCAATTAGTTCCATTTCTTTTGGAACTCAAGCAAAGTATTTTGTGTTGGTAGTACTTTTGCAGGAAAGAAGGTTGAATTTAGCTACATTTGATAATGTCCAAATTTACTCTGATCGGTTCTTTAGGCCAGTAGTCTCTTTTCTGATGATATATATATATGATATATTCATTTAAAATGTAGCAAACATTCCTATATAAATATATATGTACATATATATATTGCATATGGTCTGAAAAATCCACGATTGACATTCTAAAGAATAAGATAAAAAGGAAATAAATAATATTTTAAAATAATTTTATTTTACTAAAGGTACCAACACTTTTTTGTTTTCATTAAGAAATAATAATTATTAATAATAATATTTTAATGAAAGCAATGTGATTGAATGTGCTTTATTATTTTTGAAATTTTTAAATGTAATACCTTGTGATAAAGGGATCTGAAAGTCTGATTTTATGTTTGGTTTATTTGAGACTCAGTTTTAATGACTAGCATAGCTGAAAAAAACACTTGGATCCAAATAGAAGAAGCTTAGCATTGACTGAATTTGTTAAATCATGTTACTCATTTTTCTTTATTTTTCCAATTATTTAATTTTTTAAATTCAATTTTACGTTCAGGTCCAGATTCTCTCCTCCTTCCTTCCCTTCCTTAGAATAATGGAATCTGATGGTTAAAACAGAAACTGACAACTATCTTGTCCAACCCATAAATATATATATGTGTGTGTATCTACATATACATATATATACATACACACAAGTGTGTATCACATACCTTCTAGGATCAACTATAAACTCCTTTAGCGTTTAAATTTCTTCACATCCTTATCTCTTCCAGATAGTTTATTCTTTATTCAACACATTCAAGGTTCAGCCTTACTAGCCTACTCACTCTTCCCCACCATGACAGTCAGTCTCTTGTCTCCACGCCTTTGCACTGGGTGCTTCCCCACACCTAGAATGTAAGACCTCCTCATCTCTGCTTCTTGGAATCCTAGGTTTCCTTCAAAAATTACTTTCTGCATGAAGCCCTTCCTAGTCTCCCCACCACATAGTGCCGTTCTCCATAAAGTTACCTTGCACCTATTCTGCAGGCAGCCTAGGTGGCTGGAACATAGTAGGCATTTAATAAATGCTTGGCCAATGAGGTGGTGCAGTGAATAAAGCACCAGGAATAGAGTCAGGAAAGCAAGTTCAAATCCAGCCTCAGACCATTACTAGCCATGTGTCTCTAGGTAGGTCACTTAACCTGGTTTGCCTCAGTTTCTTCATCTATAAAATGAATTGGAGAAGTAAAGGCAAATCATTCCAGAATCTTTGCCAAGAAAACACTAAACAGAGACACAAAGAGCTGGGCATGACTTAACAATAACAACAACCAGATTCTGTCACTTGTATATCTGATCAAGTGACTTCCATGTCTTCCTCTCAGTCACTGTTTGATGTATTAAAGAAGACAGAATCAAGGCAAGAGCCTTAAAACATTCCACTTAAGAACCTCCAGTCTGACAGTGAACTGTTTATTAAATAGTGCCCTTTGGGCAAGCTGCAAATTCAACTAACTCTACCTATTACCCAGGCCAAATTTATCTTTTTTTTCCAGATGATTATGAGACATTGTCAGATGTTCTTTAAAATTCAATTTAATTCAGGGGGTAGCTGTGGATTGAGAGTCAGGCCTAGAGGAGGGAGGTCCTGGGTTCAAATCTGACCTCAGACACTTCCCAGCTGTGTGACCCTGGGCAAGTCACTTAACCCCCATTGCCTAGCCCTTACCACTCTTCTGCCTTGGAGCCAATACTCGGTATTGACTCCAAGACAGAAGGTAAGGGTTTTAAAAAATTTTAAATTTAAATTTAAAAAATTCAATTTAATTCACATTTATAAGTGATTAGGTAAAGAATACTGTAATAGACATTGGGGTATCTGCAGATTATTGGAGGTAGATGAATATATAATATTTATGAAAAACTCATTGAAATGAGGCAAAAAATGAGGCAAAAAATATGGTCTTGTGCATTACCATCTATCACAACCATTCCCTCAGACTCCCAAGTTCAGAACAGTATCGTTATTTTTAACTTCTATTTTGCCCTGCTCCATATCATGGACAAGCTCTGTCAGTTCACCTCAGCAATTATTCTCAGATTCTCATTGATATAGTTAATTTGAAAGCCACTTTGCTAGTTCTTCCCATCATCATCTCATATCTGGAATTACACGATAGAGTCCAAGCTACCTCTAGTTTTTCACTATCTCCCTCTGTTACTTCTGCTGCTGTTAAAAAGACCACTCCAAGCATCATTTTCACTAGTATATATCTCCTTCCTAGGTAACCCAGAGATGTATTTTATTGTTTATTATCACAAAATAACATCCTTCTGCCTGGCATTCAAGATCATCCATCATCTAGCTTCTCTCCCCTTTCCAATTTTATATTTATGCCCTTAAATACATCCTTCCTTCCCCGTCCAAGTTAAGAATCTATTCACTGATCTATTGATAATAGCAGAACACAAGGCCTGAAGTCAGAAAGACCTGAGTTCAAATGTGACCTCAGAAACTAGCTATGTGACCCTGGGCAAGTTACTGAGCCCTATTTGCCTCAGTTTCCTCATCTGTAAAATGAGCTGGAGAAGGAAATGGCAAACCACTCCAGTATCTTTGCCAAGAGAAACCCAAATGGGGTCATGAAGAGTTGGACACAACTCACCAATGACATTGACTGATCCTTACATTATTCCCCATATTTTTGCTCTCGCTATATACTCTGCTTAGGAGTTCAGCCAAGTTTTAACCTCCTTTTTTCACAAAGTCAGATCTATTGATTCCTTGAAGATTAAACTCATCTTCTCAGAGGCAATTTCCCCAATCAATTCCACCTCTACTAAGATTATTCCTAAACTCAGCATCCCTTCAAAACTTATATAATATGTAATATATAGAAAAGCACTGATCTTAAGAATAAAAACACCCAGGTTCAAAGTCTGATTCCAACACTTCCTAGCTGTGACTACACAGAACATTTCATCCCTCGGACCTTCAGACTCCTCATCTATAGAATGGAGATGACAAAACTTGTACCACTTATTACACTGGGTTGTTATAAGTAAGGTGCTTTATAAATCTTAACAGCACACTACATAAATGAGTTATTAGCATATATATTTAGCCCCAATTCTTCTGCTTGTTCATGTTGATATTAAATGTTGCCTCTGCAATAATGGGGGCATATAGGTGTCTCAGAGGTTCAAATGCCAGGTTTAGAGGTGGCAGAACTCATATTCCTGAGTTCAAATCTGGCCTCAGACACTTACCAGCTGTGTAACCCCAAGCATATTACTTAAACTTGTTTGCCTCAGTTTCTCCATCTGAAAAATGAGCTGGAGAAGGAAATGGAAAACCACTCCACTATCTCTGCCAAGAAAAGTCCAAATGGGGTCACAAAGAGTCAGGCACAACCAAAAACAACCAAATAACCATAATTCTGCAATAATTTTAGGACTTCTTTCGTAAGCCTCTAAGCATCTCTTAAAAGTGATCTGAACATAGCAAATCCTCAAAACAGACTTGGTAGAGGAGCATACTCAAGATTTTCTATCTGTACTTCACCCCATGCCACCTTCACCCGCCCTCCCTCTGGGGTCCTATAGCATACTTTCAATAAACAATATTCCACATATAATGACCACACATGGGAAGCATTGTTGTATGCAATGCCAGTAGGTCCTTTGCTCTCAAACTATACCATGATCTTGGCTGAGAACCTAGAGGTCCAGGATTAGGGTCCTTCAAAGCCAGGAATAGAATCCTGCAGTCTTCAAGCCTGGCCCCTGCCCTGACCACAAGGCAACCTGAAGTCAAGAAATTTAGAGAACTCCCTGCCAACCTCTTCCAGTAGCTACCTCTCCTCCCAGGCTTTGGTATTCTTAGCAACTCCGAATGCCTCATTTGCCATGCAAAATAGAAAGAGTAAACTTCATGTTTCAACATAAGATATTCATTTGTGGTTTTTATTTATAATTCTGCACTTTTATGTATGCACACATACGCAGAGAGGCTCAGTCATACATATGTACATATCATTAAAAAAGCAAGAGGATGTAGATATCCTATACACATATATACATACCTTTTTTGGAAACCTGGTTTTCTGCAGACGTTTGTAAAGGAACCTATTAACCTTTGTATGTTCAATTTTCAAATTCAATAATAAATATGAAGTCAATTTAATTGTATTTAGAAGTGAGAAAACATGAGTTCTATATAAGCAGGGCAAATTATAGGAGGCTTTCTGATTACCAAAACTGTTCAGCATTTCCATAAGTGTTTAACCCCTCTTTACCCTTTCTTAAAATTATCTCAAGCTTTAGCCTAGCCTATTTCTTTGGAGGAAGGGGAGAAGGTAAAGGCATGACTTGACTCCTTCTACAGCAAGAATATGTCTCCCTCTAAAAAGTGGAAATATCACAGGTTAACATCATATAGCTGGAGCTAAGAAGTGTGAAAACAGCCAGGGAAAGTAAAGCCCAGAATTTCTCAAAATGAAGAGCCTATTTATGGACTTGAAGCCAGTCCAAATTGGGTAAAGTAGGATCACAAATGGACTTGAAGTCAAATTCCAAGCCCTGGCCTGTTAAGAATAGAATCAAGGAAAGAGAAGATCACAAATGGTCACAGGCATGCATTCCTCAGAACACTGAGAGTCACATTAGGAGAATCACACCAGCACCTGAGAACCAACACTTCTGTATTCAATTCTCAAATTTCATAACAAACATGAAGTCATTTTAATTGTTTTTAGAAGGGGGCTAAGGACATCTAAGACCAGATTTATCTCTAGCATCCTAATGGACCCTGTCATGGCCACAACAAAGTAAAAAACAATTTCATGACCGAGGATCATTCAAGAAAATAAGAGATTGGTCAAGACCAGAACTCACAGTGGACCATCAGAAGAACAAGAGAAGCTGGTACCTGAAGCAAAGGGTGTTATCTAATACCCGCTATCCCAACCAAATTGGCAGTGATGATAGTAGTCTCTCGGTAACAGAGAATGACGATTGTCTTTGTGCGTTTGCACAAAGACACTTGTGCATGAGAGAGATTTAAGTGGAAAAGTCGATGCACAGAGACAGTCCCACTCTCTCAGCATTGGAAGCCTGGGTCCATTGGCACGAAAAGTCATTACACCTGGAGACTTCCTCAGCTGCAATGGATGGCTGTGTTGTCTTTTGTGCTCCAACACGCCCTAAGCACTCCGCAGTGCTTTGCTGCATCGCCATCTCAGCCATTGAACCTTCTTGTTGGTTTCTTCCATATCTGTTCGGCCAAAGCAGTCTTCACATGCTGGGTGAGCAAAGCCCTGGTTCACCAGGGATCGACGACCTGATGGCTACCCTCACAAGGTTTAGCCAGCCTGTCGAAGCTGTTGCCCGGGGTGTGGCCGCTGCCACATGCTAGCAGCTACTGGGAGCCACAAGTGAGAGCTGGGTGTCAGGTGGGGGTCAGAGGCTGGAGAGCTGCCCTAGGAGGACACGACAAGCCCTCCATACCAGAAATACTACCTCTCCCTGAGCACCCCATACACCCCAATTGGCAGTGATAACAATATTCAAATGACAGAGGGGCCAGGGTCAAGTGAGGCTTGCCCAGCACATCCTACAATTCCAGAAAGGATCAAAAAAAGCATAAAATCCCAATCTAAGAATTAGGTGGAAAATATTAGAAAACAAAAGATACCAAATGAAATGAAGAAATGCTATGAGTTAAGAGAAACTCAACAGGTAAACCTAAAAGAAGTGATTAATCTCAGAACTAAAATAGTCAGAGAAAAAAAAATGGTTTGCAAGCAAAGACTGTAAGCATAGATGGAAGAAATGAAGCAAGATTTTTAGGAGTTAGGAAGAAAAAACTGAAAAATGGATAAAAGCTTAAAACAGAAAGTAGAAACCATTAACAATTAATGAACTCCCTGAAAAATAGAAAGTAAATAAAACTTGACTTCACAAGGCAATAAGAAATACAATAAAGTTAAAAGATTGAAAAAAAAACAGAAAAAAATACAAGATGAATTAAGAATTGAAATTATTGAAATAAGAATTTTTTTATTGAAATTGAAATAAGAATAAATTAAATATGGATCATTTATGAACCATGAGACTCCCTGAAAAATGTGAACAAACAAAATCTGGACATCTTATATCAAGAAATCACTTGTCCCCCCACAAATCTATGCAAGTCTATTAGAACCGATGGGCAAAATGAAAATGCAAAAATTCCAATCACTTCCTAAAAGAAATCACAAATTGAAAACTCCCAGAAATGTCAAAGCCAAAAAAAAAATAGAGCTTTTAAGTAAAAGAAGAAACACTTCAAACAGTCAGAAAGAAGGAACTTAAGTACCAAGGAATCACAGGATCATAGAAGACATATTTTCAACTACGATAAAGAAAAGGAAATCTTGAAAGGCCATATTCCAAAAGGCCAAATGTAAAGTCTTACTAGAGATGATCAATTACCCTGAAAAACCAAGTATAATCCTAACGAGGGTAAATAGACTTAATAGTCCAAAGAACTTTTCAAGCATTCTTAATAAAAAAAGACCAAAGCAGAGTAGAATAATTGAAATGTACACAAAGAAGTCAAGAGAAATCTAGAAAGGTAAACATATTTGAGTGATAGGAAGGGGCTAAACAATGATGAAGTGCTTATATTATAACAGGAGGAGAAAAGACAAGTGTACATTCAGATCTTAATGTCGTTTAGGATCAAAAAGAGAGTTAAGTAAGACAAACACAGGATGTAGGAATGATTTCATTCAGTTTTGTTGGTTTTAATAGAGGAAAGAAAAGTGAGTAAAAAGGAATACACTAGAGAAACGTGGAATAAAGGGAAGAACTTATTTGGTATACATGAATTGTGGGAGAAGAATATGCAAACATGGAGGGACAGGTTATGGGAAGTCATCTCATTCTTAACTTCTTATCTGAACAAGATAAAGGAGGGATAAACACACACAGATTTTGGTGTAGAAGGACATTAGACTCAATATCGAACTTAGAAGAGACAAAGTAAAAGGGAGAGCAGGGTCTGAAAGAGAGAGTAGAGTTGGAGAGAAAATATAAGCAAAACAAACTTCAACTTTGGAAGGTTATTTAAATAGAGATTAAAAAGGAGAAAGTATGTATCAGAGATCAAGGGCTAGCTTTGTGAAGAGAAGAGGGACAAAAGAGAACTAAACCACTTCAAGTAGATTATTAGCATTAATCACATTGTAAGGAAGGGGGCAAAAGAAAGGATTTTTTAAAGTATAAGAGGTTATAACAGAGGAAATTACACAATCAAAAATCATCACAGTGAGCATGAATACATTGAATAGTAGAAGACAGTAAGACAGATTATAAAGGAGAATAAAGCAAAATCTTGTACATAAGAACACATTTGAAACATAAAGATTCAGTTAAAGTTCAAATGAAGGGGCTGGAGAAGAATTTATTATGATTTATTACTTAAGTGAACAATAAAAGCATATTACAATCAATCTCAGATAAGGAAACAATAAAAAAATAGACATGGGTGAGAAACTATATCCTGTTTATATCTGTTTACCACAGATAATGAAAAAATCCACACCATATAGATATATCAAATGGAATAAGGTCTATTTACTTGAAGGAAAAGTTAGTCAAATAACAATTATAACTGTAATATCAAAACAATAGCAATTGGGGATCTTAGCGTGACCCTTTCATATCTAATTATTTTACTTTGTTACAAGAGACTTCTCACAAAGTTGGTATAATTTGTAAAAATTTATAATGTAAAAACAAAACAGATCAATAAAAAATTTTAGATAAATAAGTTGATATTTTAAAAAATAAAAAATACCCTGATTGACAAACAAAAATAGTGAATTTTAATAACACAAATGAGGGTAGGGATGAAGAAGCCATAAAGGAACTTCTAAAGAGAGGAAAAAACCTAGGACAGGATGGATTTCCAAAGGAATTCTCTCAAACATTCAAAGAACATTTAATTCCAATATTATATAAATTATTTGCAAAAATAGAGGGGAAAGGGATCCTACCAAGATATGAGATAAATATAATTTTGATTCCTTAAAAACAGAGATAAAGCAGAGAAATGAAACTACAGACTAATATCTCTAATGAATATCACTATAAAAATATTGAAAAAATATTAGCATAAAGGCTACAAAAACACATTTAAAAGATTACACACTGTGACAAGATTACATCATTTATGCTATGAATTCAGGGTTAAGTCAATATGAAGAAAAATTATAAATGTAAGAGAGGATATTATTACCAAAAACAATAACATCTCATGATTATATCAATATATGCAAGTTTTGGACAAAATATGACTTAAATTTTATGAATTTTAAGAGTACTGAAGTTAATGAACTATTCTTTAATATGAAAAACAGCATATTCCCAAAAAGAAAAGATTGAGTTAAATTCCTTTTATGAAACAAATATACAATGACACTTAAATAAGGGAGAGACAAAGCAGAGAAAAAAACCATAAATAACAATATCTCAAAAGAATATCAATGCAAAAATATTATCAAATAGGCTACAACATTATATTATAAAGATTATACACTGTGTCCAGGCTAGATATATAAAAGAAATGCAGTGTTGGGTTAGTTTTTTTAATTAAACCATTTTAACAACAAATAATAAAAATCACATAATTGTATCAATAAAAGAAAATTAAGTTTTTAACAAAATACAACACCAATTTTTATTAAAACTATTTAAAAACATAGGAATAAATTTGCCTTTCTTTAATATGGCAAATATATCTGATGAAACAAGCTTCATCCATAACATACACCTTTCTAAAAGATCAGGGACAAAGGAAGACTATCCAGTGTCCCTACTATCATTTAATTATGATTCTAGATATAATAGCTATAGCAATAAGACAAGAAAAAAAAATTGAATCTATTCAGAAATGAAACAAAATTATTGCTTTCCATAGATGACATAATGATTTACTTTAAGAACCTCAGGAAGTCAAATAAAAATTAAATGGAGCAATAATGTCAATAAAGTAACAGGATACAAAATAATCACATAAAACTTTTCAGCAAGAAGAAATAGAAAAATAAAATATATTCACAATAACAATAGAAGATATAAAATACCCAGTAGCCTAGCTACCAAGTCACACTATGAAGCACTATGCAAAAATAAATGCAGAATTAAAAAATCTAATAGATATTAATTGCTTGTGGTTATTCTATACTAATATGATAAAAAATGACAGTACTTTCTCAATTAGTTTACAAATTTGGTACCAAATCTGTTAAAAGAAAGAAAGAGAGAGGCCAGAAGTAAATTCTAAAGGGGATGTAAACAACAGAGTAGTATGAAGCCCTCTTTTTCTGTTCTTTGTATAAGGAAATGTTTGTGTTTATCAATGTCAAGCTTATAATAATAAAAAAGAAATTTTAATTTAAAAAATAAATGCCCATTACTCCAAAAAAGAATCACAGGAACATTGATTGAGAGCTGGGGGACCTTAAAGGTCATCTAATCCAACCCCTCCTTTTTAATGTTGAAGAAGCAGAAGCTGAAAGGTTAGGAAAATTGCCCATGATTGCACAAGTGGTGGTTGAATCAGGATTTTGATTCCATGTCTTCTAACTCTAAATCTTATACTTTTTCTACTACCCTTGCATGCCTCTCAGCTACTCCTGTTGTTATAATTGATTAGTTCTATGAAATTTAAAATCTCCCAGTCCCAAAGAAGACAAAATAAGATTTTTTTTTACTTCTGATCTATTACCTCCCAATAGTCCCAAATTTCCAAGAAAACCCCCTACATTTCCTTTGACATATGAGAAATTCTAACCATCCCTAAAGTACATTTATTACTTTTTCAATTTGATTATTTTCTAATACATTATCTTCCCATCCCTCCCACTCTGTACTCCTCTGCCAATTTCAAATGCTCTCCTTTTCAACCCACGTGAGCATGTATGTGAACCATGCCAGCCAGGATTATCTGGGAATGCATGATGTAAGAACAAAACCTGCAATAATGTTGCCCAACAGCTGCTGTTAAGTCACTCAAGCAATGGGAAAAAATATTTTTTTCCACAACAAAGAAGGAAGACTCAAAAAGTATGAAATAAACCCAATCTAATGAGAAGGATCTGATGCCCAGATCAATGATTCTTTCAGAAGGGTGGAGAGAAGAAATGAAGCACACTATCTGCTATCTGCCCTTGTTCTGAATTAAGAAAGGCCTTGGGAAACTGAACTAAGTACTGTGGAATCTTCTTAACGAGAACCTAATTTATATATAAATTCAATTCAACTCACCCTAAGATTTATTAAGTACCTACTGTAATGACCACAGGTATAACCAATGAAAAAGTCCACTGGAAAAATGAATACCAATTGTTCATAGTTAATTTCCATGTCCAAAATTCTATTTCTTAAGTTCTATCCATCAATTCATCAAATCAGCTTTGAAGATGGCTTTTGCATTTCCTTTAAAGCTTCATCTCAAGAGCCATCTTTTATATTCTTCATTCCCTGACTGCTAAGTCTTCTCTCCAAATATTACCTTGTATTTATTTGTATAGGATACAAAATGCTGCATTTTCCATATTTTGTCTATATTGATAGAAAATAAACTTCCCGAGGAAAGGGATTTTCATTTTTGTCTTCATATCTTTAGCAATAAGCAAAGTGTCTAGCACATAGTAGACACTTAGCCTACTATATGAGTCAAGGACCTGGTTTCACATCTCAGTTCTGCTACTGAATACCCATGTCACCTTAGGCAAGTCATTTCACCTTGTGGGCCTCAGTTTCTACCTCTGTAAAATGAGAAAACCATATTGGACTCGGAACATCTCTTAGATCTTTTCCAACACTGACATTTATGATTCTACAACTGCATTCGAGTTGGTTGAAAGTGAGGTTATAACACAAATACAACATGGCAAGATAGCCACCAAAACTTTAAATAATATCCAAAGTGTGTGAATTTATTTTTCATATACTGTATTAATTCCTACATCAAGGACCTCACTTGGAAAGGCCTCAGTCAATTCTTGTGTATTAAGGCGAATTTATGTGCCAGGGTTTTGAAACACAGGCACCATCCAGTCTACAAATTTTTAACATTTTCTCTGTTACTAGGAATCCCCAGGAATGGCTTCCTTTTAACAAAACTTGGTTAATAAATGAAGGGGACAAAGATTCTTTTCCTGCCTATGTGAGCCCCATCACATTGGGAATGGGGAGGGGTAGTTTGATGAACCCTCTCCTAATTAGTTATTTCCCAATTAGAGATGTCATGGGAAGTTCAAGGAAGGAGCTGAATAATGAACTCCTAAAACTATTTGTAGATCTGCCTAAGGGGCACTGGAGTCTTTGGTCATTCAAGAGTATCTCTGACCCATCACTTTATTGGTTATAATGCTAGCTTAATCAATAAATTAATATTCCTACCCAAAATCAGTCTCTGGAAAGAATTTTAATTGTACAGAAGTTAATGTTTAAAAATAATAAAAACAACTAAGGAGGAAATAAAGCTCCTTAAAAAGACAGATTAAAAAGAATAGAGCTTGTGAAAGATAGAAAATTAGCAGGTTATTTTCAGAAATCTGCTAACTGATATATTCTGAGACAGTGGTCTATTCACAAATCACCACCTAATTCAAAATAACAACCCAAAAGTGAAGGTCTCCAGATAGGCTTTTTGGTGGCCTCGGTATTTGATGACTAGTAAAGGACCAGGTTATAGAACTCATTTATTTTAACAAAGGAAGAAAAAGAAAAAAACCATGGGAAAGGTTTTAGCTCCCATCTAAAAATTCCATCCCAAAGATACTAGAACTGAGTAACTTGGAGTATTAATGTTTAGAATCCTAGATGCATAAAAAAATAAGAAGGAACTTTAGAAATCATCTAATTGCTACCCACCTCATGAGAGAGGGGTAAAAGACTCAGGATGCAGATTGAGACATAATCTGGGGGGACATGACCAATTTAGAAAATTGTTTTGTTTGACGATGTATAATTGTTACAATTACAATTGTAATATAATGTAATATAATAAATTGTTACTTTTTCTTTTTGTTGCCATTGTTCATTTGAAAATGGAGGGGAAAGGAGAGAAAACAAATGCTTGTGAACGGAAAAAAAATTGATTTTTAAAAAAAGAAATCATCTAGCACAACTCCATTATTTTACAGATGAAGAAATTGAGGCCCAGAGTGGGTTACCAACTTGCTCATGTTTATATAGTTTGTGAGTAGCAGAGTTGAGACTAGGAGTCAGGCTCTGATAAGTTATTATGTTTCCCATAATATCATGTTGCTGTTTTGGGTTTATGGCATTTTACAAAGCCTTAGGAAAGTAAATAATTAGAGAAGATGAGAGGTAATAAGTTTTTTTTAAAAATTTAAAGATAGAGCAAAGAACAAATGGTTATCTCTTTAATTAATTTTTTTCCCTTTATATTAAACTAAGCAGCTAGAAAAAGGGTAAAGCTCCCGACTCCCTGTTTTTGTTGTTCAGTCATTTTGATCATGTGCAACTCTTTATGATCTCTTTTGGGGGTTTTCTCAGCAAAGATACTGAAGTAGTTTACCCATTTTCTTCTCCAGCTGATTTTACGGAAGGGAAAACTGAAGGAAATGAGGTTAAGTGACTAGCCCAGGGCCACACAGTCAGTAGGTATTTGAGGTCAGATTTGAAGTCAGGAAGTTCCAGGTCTGGCACTGACTGCCAGGTACCACAACTTAACTAGCTCCACCTCCCTGGTAGTATTGCACTAAATTATATACTTGAGGATTTATTGAGTTAATATCCCACAATTTAAAGTACCTGATTTGCTATCAGACAGTATTTGCATACAAGGAATATCAACTTCTGCCTTAATCAGAATCATCAGGCTAGCGGTCAATCAACAATCAATTACTAATGTTTCTCTGCTAGGCATTGTGATTACAAAGACAAAAATGAAATTGTCATCATTCCTGAAGAGTTTACAGTCTATAGAGAAGACAAATTGCACAAAAATAAGCGTGTACCAAATGTACATACGCTATGAGCATTAATGGGGGGAGAGGGGGTAAAGAAGAAGGGAAGATAGGGACCAATTCAATGCAGCCCTCCCCAAATATATATACTGCTAGGAGGCACAGTGACTGTAGTACTGGTACTGAATCCCAGAAGACTTGAATTCAAACTGAACTTCAGACACTTATGTATTCGCTGTGTGACCCAAGCAAGTTACTTAACTGCTATCTGGCTCAGTTTCCCCAACTATAAAATGAAGAAGTTAGACATAATGGACTTTAAGAGCCCTTTCTGCTCGAAATCTGTAGAAAGAGGCACTTGAGCAGTTTTGAAAGAAATAAAGGGCCCTAAAAGCAGAGGTGGACAACAGGGGAGTACATTCCAGGTATGGAGACAGCCTGGGACCAAAAAAAAAAAATGGAGTTTGAGTAATATCACATGTTAGAGAAAGGAGATTAATCCCTGTCTATAAATTTCGAGAACAAGTTGGAAGCTTCCCTGTCAATAGAATATGTAATAAAAACATCCTTGAGAAAGGAGAACCAATTTCAGTCAACTCAAAGCCAGCAGAAGATCAAGGTCACAAAATAACCCACAGCCGGAGGATCCATTGTTTGAAGTACAAAATCCTACCCAGCACACCCCCAAAGCTAAATCAGCCTTATTGTCTCCCTGGCACAGACTCTCCGAATGTAGGTCTGGGTGATAGAGGAGAAGGGCAGGGCTGCTCCAGAAAGAGAACAATGCAGATCAGACTTCCCCATCCAGTCCCCCGCCCCCCATCCCCATTCTGGTGAAAACAGTTGATGTGCCTTTTTAAAAGAGGAAAGGCTGAAGTAGCCATCCTCTTCTTTCTGAAGAGTTTTGGGGAACACACACACACACATCTCCATTTTAGTATGAAAGGGGACCATTAAAACCAACTTCAAATTTTAAAAATACAGTAAAACCCTGTGTAAAGTGCCTTATTATGCCACAGGGTCAAATCACATCACCATGTAGAAACGATGCACAATGAAAGCCTGTAATGCAGGTGTTAAGTTATCCTGGGTCCTTGACACAACATTCACAACAGGGTTCAACTGTACAATCAGGCTAAAATTGCTACTAAGTCCCTTATCCTCAGAGCAGCTAGGTGGTACAATGGATAAAGCCCTGGAACTGGAACCCCAGGAAGACCCAAGTTCAAATCTATGTAAGTCTGGGTAAATCACTTAATCTCTATTTGCCTCAGTTTCTGCATCTGTAAAATAAGGTGGAGAAGGAAATGACAAACCACTCCAGTATCTTTGCCAAAAAAACCCCAAATGGGGTTATCACTCTGATTAGTCAGAAAATGCTTTGGACTCTTCTTCATCTATCCCAACATCCCTCACGCCCAGCTTTCTTATCCCCAAGATAACAGGACCTAGATATGTGATTTCATTGTTGTAAAGAACCCCCAGATAAGGGAACTCCCTCTGCCAATGCAGGTGGGCAGTTTTTCTTCCATTTAAAGACTAATAAGCTATCTAGAGTACTAAGGAGTTGTGACTTGCCCAGGATCACACAGATAGCACATATCAGAGGCAGAGAACTTATACTCAGTTATTCTTGGCTTTCAAGCCAATTCTCTACCCACCTTATCACAATACCTCTATTATTCACAATATAAAAATATCTACAATAATAATAATGACAATAATCACAACAACCAAGTCATCATCATATATTATAGGAAGGGTCAATCCAGTTCTCATTATTCCCAATTCATTAAGACAAGCATTCTCATTCTATTGCCACTCATCAGTAAGGAAATGTCTCCCTCTTTGAAAGTCACAGAAGAGACCAAGTATTTATATTCAAAAAGTCAATCATGAATCAGGGATGAGAGTCAACAGGCTGAAAGTCATTCAAACCATGGTCAAATCTCCCAGTATATCCTGAGGGAGTGCATATTTAATGATGAACACAGATTATGCAAGGAAATGATAGAAACTGAAACAAATTATAATGAGTTTCAAAAATGGAGTACCTACTGAATACCAAGAGGGACATGACTAGGTAGCCAGAAATATATGACAGAAATAATAGATGACCAATCTCTACACTATAAATACAGATCTCAAAATATCCTTACAATTCAATAAATAAATTACTACTAGAAAATACTGTTATTTAGTCATTCAGTTGTATCTGACTCTTTGTGACCTAGTGGACCTCATAGACTATTCATGAAGCTTTCTTGGCAAACATACCAGAGTAGTTAGCCATTTCCTTCTACAACGAATAAAGGTAGAGGATGTGACTTGACCAAAGTCATAGAGCTAGTAAGCATCAGATTTGAAAGTAGATCTTCCCAACTCCAGAAACAGCACTCTATTCACTAAACCATCTAGCTGCCCCTACTAGTAATAATAGCTAACATTTATATAGCTCTCATGTGCCAGTCACTGAACAAAAACTTCACAATTATCTCATTTGATCTTCACAACAACCTCAGAAGGTAGATGCTACTATCCCTATTTTATAAATAAGGAAATTGAAGCAGACAGAAATTAAATGACTTATCCAGGGTTCATACAGGTAGGAAATCTCTGAGACTGGATTTGAATTCAGATCTTCTTGATTCCAGGGCCACTGTTTTATCTACTTCACTACCTAGCTGCAGGGTCACAAAATTATTTTTCATAAAAATTTAACAACCATTTAAATATATATTATGCTATTGAGTACTCAAAATCCAAATTAGATGGAATGAAAAACCTTCAAAATATAGAGATACAGCAGAGAAAAATCAAAATCATGTGGGAAGAGGTTGAACTGCATCATTCCCACCATCTTGTCTGCTATTGAAGTTGTTTTCATTGAACCTACAGCAGAAGAGTTTAATGCATTTGTTCAATTATTTTTTAAAAATAGTCATTTGTCTACCTGTATAATAATTTAATAAACATTAAACATAAAAGAATAACTTATCCTAGAATTATATTTGTCCAGGACTATTTCCTGAGTAAGATGAAAAGTCTAAGATGATTGATAATTATAAATCATGCTTACATAGTACTTTAAAACAGGAGTACTGGGGGCAGCTGGGTAGCTCAGTGGATTGAGAGTCAGGCCTAGAAACCTAGGTTCAAATTTGGCCTCAGACACTTCCCAGCTGTGTGACCCTGGGCAAGTCACTTGACCCCCATTGCCTAGCCCTTACCACTCTTCTGCCTTGGAGCCAATACACAGTATTGACTCCAAGATGGAAGGTAAGGGTTTAAAAAAAAAAAAACAGGAGTTTATTATATTATATATATATATATATATATATATTTATTATATATATATTTCAATATAATTGGTTTCCACTATAATCCTGTATCTTATTTTAAGCATTGAAAAAGAGAAGAGATGAATCTTTTTAATGTAGCAAAAATAAAAGAAGGAAGCAAATCAAAGAAAAGAAAACCAGACAAACAATCACTTTTTAATGTAACAGTTTGATCTCATTATATGCTTTAAAAGAAAATCAAACTGTACTTAACACATCTGTAGTTTCATGAACAGCCCTCTTTTTCTATTCTCCAATGTATATACAAATACCCATTTTATTTGGGTTTTAAGTTCAATACAAAAATAAAAATTAACTTTTAAAAACTCTCCTAGTATTTGTTCCATCCTCATATTTATTCAGAGTAAAATCGAGCATGGTCACTTACTATTGTTTTCATTGGGGAAAGATACCTTAGAGTGGGATTTTTTTTTTTTTGGAGAGGCATAGGATGAGTTTTGTGCTTAGAGAACCTAACATAAAAAGGTGAGAAGGAAGCCTAGGAGACTAGACTAGAGTGCCCAACCTGTCAGGCCTGTTCTGGACTTGTTGCTAGATATAAGGTATAAGGTTTCCATTATTATTGGCCATCTGATATAGGCTTCCCAGCTTGGCCCAGGAAAACCTGCTTACCAGGATTGTTCATAGAGCAGGCTCAGAGTGCCCTGGGACACTGGGGATCCCTCCTTCCCCCTTCCTTGAGGCAGGGAGTGCCTTAAAAGCTTCTTGCATTTTATCCAGGCAGAATCTGGGAGAGGAGAGGAACAAGGGAAGGGGAAGAGCAAAGGGAGAAGGAATGTTTTCCTCATCAGCTTTAATGGGAATTTTACTATGTCTCATGTCATTCAAGTAGTTGGGAGTGGTTAAAAAGAGAAGGTTGAATATCACAAAAGACTAGTCTCTTGTTCTTTTCCTTTCCTTCTCCACAATTTCATTCCTCTCCGAGTTGTTCCTATGGAAAAGCAGGGTGCTAGATGCTATTGAAATTAAAACAGATATTTTGTGAATCTACTACAAGCAGACTTTCCCCACTATCATCCCCATTCTCTTTCATATTCCATCTCTCCCTGCCTACTGGTACCATCCCTGCTACTACCCTACAAGCATCCCAATGTAGTTATCTCCCCAACCATCCTTTAAAAAAAAAAAACCTCACTAGACTTTCCCCTTTCTACCAGCTATTATTCTATAGCTCTCCTCTTCTCAACTAAATTTGAAAAACTCATCTATACTAGGTGCATTCAGTTTTCTCTCTTCAACACTCTTCTATTGTTTAGCCATTTGGGGGGATTTTCTTGGCAGAGATACTGAAGTTTGCCATTTTTTTCTCCAGCTCCTTTTATAGATGAGGAAACTGAGGCAAACAGAGTTAAGTGACTTGCTCAGGATCACACAGCTAGTGTCTAAGATTTTATATGCATGACTCCAAGCCTGGAGGTCTATCTATTCAATGCACCACCTCTAGTTATCTTAGTTACTTTCTTCTGCAATCTGGTTTCCAATCTCATCATTCAACCTGAAATTCCCCTGACCAAATTTACCAGAGAGCTCTTATTTTCCAAATCTAATAGCCTTCTCTCAATCCCCATCTTTCTTATGCTCTTTACAACCTTTGACCCCACTGGTTACCACCTCCTTTCTCCGAGATATCATGCCATTCCTCTCTTTTGCTCCCTCAATTTGTCTGACTCCCCCTCAGTTTCCCTTACTGAATCTTCATCTAGGTGAAACCCACTAACTGCAGTAGTCCCCCAAAGCTTTGTTCTGGGCCTTCTTTTTTCTCTATTCTCTTTCATTTGGTGATTTCATCAGATCCTGTAGATTTAGTTATTATCTCTATATCAGTGATTTCTAAATCTATAGATTAAGCCTAGCATTTCTCTTGAAGTTCAGATCCATTTCACCAAAACTATCAAACCTTTCATTAGCATCTCAAACTTAATTTGTCCAAAACAGAATTAATTAACTTTCCCCAAAAATTCAAGATCATTTCCAATTCTAAATCCATGATTCTATTCAATTCAAGCCTCCTCCTTCCAAATTTCCCCGTTATCATTCAAGGTACCACCATTCTCCCAGTTATCCAGATTTGCAAACTTGACCAATTTCTAGCCAACACTCACCCATATATCCAACCCAATTATCATATCTCATCATTTCTAATTTGACAGTATCTCTTATATACATCCCATTCTCTTCACTCAAACAACAGCCATCATGATTAATGTCCTCATTACCTTTCACTTAGATATTAGAGTAGCCTCCTAACTGGTCTCCCGACCTCAAGTATTTCCCCACTTCAATCCAACCTCCAATTAGGTATGAAAATGATTTTCCAAAGGCACACTAATTGTTTCACTCTGCCCCTTCTTCATAGCTTAATAAACTGCAGTGATCCTCCTTACCTCTAACAAGGAAAGTTACATTGTTAATCCCACAATGACCAGATTAACCTAATTCAAGAAGTGATATCATTTCTTACAGTTAAAACATGGCCATAGAAAAATTATACGAGATCATTTTCCAAACCCTCTTTCCAGTTTTGCCTGAGATTGGCTAGGTCATCATGATGCCATATAAGAGCACCAGTGCTATGTTCTAGAAAACTGGGTTCTAGATCCAGTTCTGAGCCCAAACAGCTCTACGAAATTGGATAAATCATTGGCCTTTTTTGGGTCTCAGTTTTCTCACCTGTAAAATGAAGCAGTTAGATTCAATGACCTTAAAGGTTCCCTCCAGTTTTAACACTCCATGACTTTTGAAACATTTAGCCTAATATTTGAGGGAGTGGGGAGAGGAAGGTTGGAAGGACGGAGAGAATTAGGAACTTAAATTTTTTAAATGTCATTTGGGAAAAATTAACATTTTTAAAAGAAAAGAAACATTTAGGGGTGTGTGTGTGTGTGTGTGTGTGTGTGTGTGTGTGTGTGTGTGTGTGTGGTATTATCTAAGCAGAGTCCTATAAAGCCTAGATGAGTGAAAAGGATTTGGCCTCAAAGAAAAAAACTATATGAGAGAGAAGACATGACATCACCTCCCTCCTTACCCACTCCCCCAAGAGGCCATGCACATCCTTAAATA
This sequence comes from Monodelphis domestica, assembly GCF_027887165.1. Classification (NCBI taxonomy): domain Eukaryota; kingdom Metazoa; phylum Chordata; class Mammalia; order Didelphimorphia; family Didelphidae; genus Monodelphis; species Monodelphis domestica. Next base: position 217,185,847 of record NC_077228.1, on the reverse strand, counting down.
TCTTAAAAACACAAAACAAACTGGAAAAAGAAAAAGCAAGTCTTGCAAAAGTATGGCCAGCCACTGTACTCCCCCATGATTTGTTGTTGCTGTTTTCCCTAATCTCTCATTTCTCTGTTAGACTGAGCTCCTTGCAGGCCAAGACTAGACTTTATGTAACAATATGAGTACTTGGCATGCTATGGGCATTTAACAAATTATCCAAATGTGAATAAACTCCAGGAAGCAGTATGATGTAATAGAGAGCTGGCCTCCAAGCCAAAAGGCAATTTTAATATATTTTTCTTCATAATAAGTAATTACATTTATTGCAAAGGTATTGATTATGTTTCAAGAAATGAATACTGTTTATTTTACAGAAGTGATCTCTTTCAAAAATAAATGTTGTTAGGAAACTGCTGGGTAGTTCAGTGGATTGAAAGGTCTAGAGTTCAAATCTGGTCTTAGACACTTCCTAGCTGTGTGACCCTGGGCAAGTCATTTAACTCCCATTGCCTAGCCCTTGCAATTCTTCTGCCTTAAAGGTAAGGGTTTTTAAAAAATGTAGTTAATTGCACATGTAAAATCTATCAGATTCCTTACTATCTTGGAAGGGGGGCTGGACAAAAGGGAACAAGGAAGAGAATTTGGAATTCAAATTTTTTTAAATGAATACTAAAAATTGTTTTGCCTATGATTGGAAAAAATATTATTACAAAAAAAAGGATCAAATGCATGCTATTCCATATGGAATCAACATTTTGTATTTTTGCAAAAGTTGCTGAGTACTTTCACTTACATATTTTTACATTTGGATTTGAATTAAAATTATAGGGTTCAGGGGACAGGTGCATGGCTCATTGGATAATGGGCCAGAACTAGAGATAGAAGGTCCTAGATTCAAATTTAGCCTCAGACACTTCCTGATCGTGTGACTTTGGGCAAGTCTTGTAACCCCCATTGCCTAGCCCTTACTATTCTTCTGCCTTAGAACCAATACATAACATTAATTCAAGATGGAAAGTAGGGATTTTTAAAAAATTATATAGTTCCAATTATGACAACAGTATTTCCCCTTCTTTGGAATAACAGAAGAATAAAGCTTTGTGTTTTCTTTGCATAACTTGCACACATAGGTACAATTGCATCTCAGACCCATTGGCACAGGAAAGAAATTACAATTGAACTGGTCCCCTCCAAGTGAGAGCATTAGACCAGTGAAGTGTCAGGGACAATGGAAAGCCTACTCCTTAGGGGACTGAAAGCCATCACAGAATCATAGTTTCTGTGTACCAAAGGGATGATCAGGGATGTGCACAGGGGTGATTGCAAGTGTTTTCACTGCCCAAGGGGCTAGGATCTCCTCCACATTTAGTATTTCTTTTGTTGCTGCTCAGTCATTTCAGTCATGTCTGACTCTTTTTGTCCCCATTTGTAGTTTTCTAGGTGAAGATACTGAAGTGGTTTGCCATTTCCTTCTCCAGTTCATTTTACATGTAAGGAAACTGAGGCAAACAGGGTTAAGCGATTTGCCCAGTTTCACTTAGCTAACAAGTGTCAGAGGTCAGACTTAAACTCAAGAAGATGAATTTTCCTGATTCGAAGCCTAGTGCTCTATCAGTAGTGTCACCTAGCTGCCCAATATTCCCTTTGGGTGGAGGCAACTTCAAGATAATATTTGCAACCTGAAAGACATGAGTTCAAATCCTTAGTAGTAGTGAGGTCAAGTTATTTGACTTCTCCTACACCTCATTTTTCCCTGGTGTAAAATGAGGATGTTGGGCAATATGATCTCTAAAGTCCCTTCCAGCTCTAGTTCTATAAGCATAAAAATTAGGCACAAATCCTTCCTCTCACCCTTCAAGGTACTCAAACTTGTGCTAGGCACAAACACAAACACAAACACAAACAGTGCTAGGCAACTCTCTACAAATATAAATTAACGAGAATCAATCTGCATTGGTGGAGGGAGTTTCCTCATCCTGGAGTTCCCTGTAACAATTAAATCATTTCCTGCCCTTCGGAATATGCTTGGATAAATGTGGTCACTCTCTTTTCTGGAGCCAAGAGAGGAGATAGTTAGATCTGATGACTTAAATAACACTGTACAAGTCAGCTAAAAGAGACTCATCCCCAGTAAGTCATCCAGAATTATTAATATGCTAATTTACAATAACAAGGAGGTGAGTAGATAAAGGAAGAACAGTCATAATTATAGGCTACTCCCAAGTCTAGAATTCTCTCCCTTTTCATCTCTACCTCCTGGCTTCCTTGGCTTCCGTCTTGTCTCAGATAAAATCTCAGCTCCTACAGGAATCTTTTCCTGGTCCTCAAGGCTAATGTTATTATTTTTTTAAACCCTTACCTTCTGTCTTAGTATCAGTTCTAAGACAGAGAAGCAGCAATTGCTGGGCAATAGGGGATGTCAGGGTCACACAGCTAGGAAATGTCTGAGACCAGATTTGAACCCAGATCCTCCCAACTCCAGCTGGTGCTCTGCCTACTGTGCCTAGCTCTCCCCTTCAATGTGAATGTTGGTTATCTCCAGTTTATCCTATAAATAGCTTATTTATACAAAGTTGTTTGAGTGTTGTCTCCCCTATTAAATCAGAGACTGTCTTTTGCCTTTCTGTACATCCCCAGAGCTTAGGAAAAATAGTACCTGGCATATAGTCAGTGCTTGATAAATCTTTATTGACTATTGACTTATTTTTGACTTATTATTATTGACTATTGACATATTTTGACACGTCATTCTACTACTTTCAAGGGAGCAGCTAGGTGACACAGTAGATACAGCACTAGACCTAGAGTCAGGAAGAACTGAGTTCAGATCCCAGGGTCACATTAGAAAGTATCTGAGACCCAATTTGAACCCAGGACCTCCCATCTCTAGGTCTGATCTCAAACCACTGAGAAACCCAGCTGCACCCTCTTCCCATAAGGCACTTAAAATAGTATCAGATAAACAGCTTAACATATGAGGCAGATTGGTCAAAGATCATCTTCACTATATTAAAAAAAGGCTCCCGGGTCAGCTACAGGTTAGTTACGGTAGACCATCTACTAAGGCACAGAAGAGTAGCTATCTCTATTAGGAGAGGGAGCAACAACTCAACAAAATAAAAATCCTTGAAGTACTAAAAAAAAAAAGGTAAGGTAAATTTCAGCATAGCTTGCTCTGAATTATTATACTTTGATCGCCGGGGGTCTGGATTAAGGAGGTTTACATTTTATTCCCCTTGTGTACCAAGTGTGTTTCCAATTTTCCTAGCATCCACAATTTATACAACAGAGGCCAAAGAGACGGATTCTTTTGATCTAACACAGGTTAGCTCCTCAACCTGATCCTAACAGTGCATGCCAGCATATGCATGGTACCATTTTAAAAATAAATTTTTATTGATCTCTTTGACTTTATATTACCTATGTTTCCCATTGTTTCTCTCCTTCTGACCCATCCCAGGGAGCCATCCTTATAATAAAGAAAACAAGAGGAAAGAGGGAAAATTCAGTAAAACTAAGTAACGTGGAAAAAATCTGTCATTATAGTCAGTATTCCAAAGCCTTGGTCTCTCATCTATGCAAAAAAGTAAAGAGACATTTTTTTCTTACCTCTTCTTTAGAGCTAAGCATGGTCATTATAATTACACAGGATTCATTTCATCTAATTTATTTTTTTTCAATTACACACAAACAAAAGATGTAACATTCTCTCTTAAAAATGTTGAGTTCCAAATTCTTTCTCTTCCCCCCTCCTCAAGGCAATATAGCATTCCTTTTCTATCCTTTTGTTATTGTTGTTTTTTCTATTTACTCTCCATTGGATCTATTGTTTTCCTAGTTCTGCTTACTTCACTCTGTATTAGTTCACATATATTTCCATGCTCCTTTATATTCATCAGTAACATCAGTAGACTATTTTCCCAATTACATGTAATAATAATTTTCAACATGTTATTCAAATTTTTAAGATCCAAATTGTCTCCCTCATTCCTTTCCCTCTTCCTTCCTGAAAATGGTAAGCAATTTGATCTGAGTTATGCAAGTATCATGCAAAACATACTTCCATATTAGTCATTATTGTGAGAGGATACTCATATAAAACCCAAACCTCAAAATAAAAACAAATAAACTTTTTAAAAACTATTTAAAACTATTTCTTAAAGAAAGTAATATTCTACTACATTCAAGGATTATAATTTGTTTAGCCATTCCCCAGTCAATGGGCTTTGTTTCTAATTATCCTACCACAAAGTATTTTTATTACTATATAGATCCTCTCTTCTTGTCATTAACTCCTTGGGGTATTACACCAAGCAATTAAATCTTTGGGTCAAAGGGTATGAAAATTTTGTCACTTTCTTTTCAAAAATCCAAATTTTTTTGTCAAAAATAAAATTATCATTTAGATCACAGATACATAGATCACAGAGTATACTTCTATGTATCTGTGATGTAAATGATAAATGTTATTTCCTACCAAGATGCAACTATACATGACTGCACATCCTGTGTGACATTTGTCGCTTTCTTCCCATAATTTTATCTCAGGAGGCTCCACCCATCATGTTAAGGGCCTTCCAGGATTTCTTGGATACTTCAAGGATACCAGTGGAGGTCATGGGCTGTCCATCCTTTGCTCTTGCTCTACATTTCTTGGATGATATATTAAATCAGCTTCTCCTTTGAAATTCTCTGCCTATGACATGTTGCAGTCTATTCAGACACACCATGAAGTTCTCCATTGTCCTTTTTCCTTTTTCTTTTAAACCCTTATCTTCCATTTTAAAATCAATATTGTGCATTGGTTCCAAGGCAGAAGAATGATAAGGATTAGTCAATGAGGGTTAAGTTACTTGCCCAGGGTCACACAGCTAGGAAGTATCTGATTTGAACCCAGGACTTCCCTTCTCTAGGACTGGCTCTCAGTCCACTTAGCCACCCAGCTGCCCCCTCCATTGTCCTTTAAATGATATTCTTTTTCAATTCTGCAGAGACTGAAGTATTCCATAATAAAGTGGAGAATTCCATGGAGACTGGAACACCCTCCAAGAAGTGATGCAGAGCGAAAGGAGCAGAACCAGGAAAACATTTTACACAGAGACTGATAAACTGTGGTACAATTGAACGTAATGGACTTCTCCACTAGTGTCAATGCAGTCCCTGAACAATCTGCAGGGATCTAAGAGAAAAAACACTATCCACAAGCAGAGGACAAACTATGGGAGTAAAAACACCAAGGAAAAGCAACTGCTTGACTACAGAGGTTGAGGGGACATGTCTGAGGAGAGACTCTAAATGAGCACCCTAATGCAAATACCAACAACAAGGAAATGGGTTCAAATCAAGGACACATGTGATATCCAGTGGAATCACGCATCAGCTATGGGAGGGGTAGTGGGAGGGTGGGGGAGGAAAAGAAAATGATCTTTGTTTCCAATGAATAATGTTTGAAAATGACCAAATAAAATAATGTTTAAAAGGAAAAATAAATAAAGTATTATTTGTAAAAAAAAAAAAAGAGAGAGACTGAAGTATTCCAAGACCCACAATCATATACCTCTGCCACCAACAGAACCTGCTATTATGCCTGAATTATTTCTGATTTTAAAGAATTACTTTGGGTCTTGGGACATCAACAGGCACTATAAATGAAAAACATTATATATGGAAACCCCTAACACCTGTCAAGTAGATCCAAGTACTCAGTATTTAAAGAAATTAATTCAGACTATTCACTGGAAGGGCAAATACTGAAGCTAAAACTTATATACTTTGATATCACAAGAAGACACAACTCGTTGGAAATGACTGATGTTGGGAAAAATTGAAGTCAGAAGGAAAAGGGAACAGCAGAGGTTGAGATGAATAGATAGTGTCATGGAAACTGAACTTGGACAGATTTTGAGAGATAGAGGAAGATGGAAGGACCTGGTATCTATGGGGTCACAAAGAATCGGACACAACTGAATGTTACTGAACAACATCTAGCATGCATTCATTCATTCATTCCACATGAACAGCTATTCTATAGGACCTCCTCAGACAATGTCACTTTGGCTATGATGAATTTTCTGTATAACTATATAACTGTATAACTAAAACTTATTTCTTTGACTATGGGAGTAGAAACAGAAGAAAAACAACTGCTTGATCACATGGGTCGATGGGGATATGACTGGGGATATAGACTCTAAATGATCACCCTAGCGCAATTATCAATAATATGGAAATGAGGACACATGTAAAGCCCAGAAGAATTGCACATTAGCTATGGGAGGGGGGTGGGAAGAGTGGATGGAAAGAGCATGAATCATGTAACCATGGAAAATTTTTCTTAATCAATTAAATATAATTTTAAAAAAACAGTTCTTTGAGCATCAACTTTCTTTTAAAAACTATTTTTGAACCATTGGTAAATGTATTTTACACCTACCTGCCTTATCAAACAGAACATAGTAATACTTCAGTTAATGAAACTTCTTTATTTCATCAACCATGTTGAAAAAAAACTAATAACCTTCATAAATCACATGAAGCGCAGGTGACTGTGATTTTATCCATAGAACACACATCCAAATAACTAAGTGCACAGCTTTTATCTGTCCTGCCCAGTTGAAAGTAAACAGGACCCACCCTAGGCAAAGTTGTGAAGTCTTTAAAGTTTGCCTTTCATTCTCAGTTTCCTCTTCCTGCACCCCCCACCCCCACCCCACCCCAGTCTTAGTGGCAGAAATCACTGTTCCTCAGACACCCAATATCCTGCTCCCATCAAAACCTGGAAGGATCTGAAAACCGGTCATTTAGACTTGTTAACTGATTCACTGATTCAAAGTAAAAGGAAACCGATCTATAATTGTGTTACCTTAGCCAGACTTTTTCCCTGGCTATGCCATGCCTCAGAAAGCAGAAGAGAGACTTTTTAAAGAAAAGGTTGTTTGTTTTTTTAAATCACACCAGATCTACTCCTTCTAGTGCTAAAAGTAAACTTATGGTCATCTTTTTAGAGGCATCAGGAAAAGAGAATCAAAAGAATTAGAGTAGGGACAGCTAGGTGGCTCAGTAGAAAGAGTACCAAGAGGACCTCAGTTCAAATCTTCCCCGAGACATTTTCTAGCTGTGTGACCCTAGCCAAGTCACTTAACCTTAATTGCCACTCTTCTGTCTTAGAATTACTACAAGGACAGAAGGTAAGGGTTTAGCATTAGGGTAAGCTGGATTTAGGCATACATATGGGATATAAATGAGAAAAAAGTATAAAATTATTTAGGTTTCAAGCCTGGATACTTGGGAAAATAGCATATTATTTGAACATATCCTTTTAGAAGATAGAGATATGACTGTATGCTACACATCATTTTAAACTTTAAACTCAGCATCATCAACATTCACACTAAGTAATATGTTTCTGTAATAGAATGGCATCCTCAATATGTCAATCAAATGAGATAATTTATATAAAGCACTTTGTAATCTTAAAGCACCACATAGATGTTAGCTGTTCTACACTACACTAAATGGTCCCAGATCACAATGTTTTCATAGCTGGAGTCTCTGACTCAAAAGGCATGGATATCCGTAACAGCAGAATCTCTAGGTCAAAGGGCAATAGACATTTTAGTCACTCTCTTTGCCTAATTCCAAATTGCTTTCCAATGGAACTAGTTTTAATAACTGCTCAGATCTATGGCCTAACCTCTAAAATGGAGATAATAGTAGCATCTACCACGCAAGGTTGTTATAAGCCTCAAAATGAGTTAGCATATAAAGCTTACGGAACTAAATAACTTTGTATACTTTAAATCAGGGGCAGCTAGTTGATACATGGGATAGACACATGGAGTCGAAGATTCATCTTGCTGAGTTCAAATCGTGCCTCAGACACTAATAAACTGTGTGACTGGGCAAGTTACTTACTCCTCTTTACCTCAGTTTCCTCCCCTGTAAAATGTAAAATGGAGAAGGAAATGGCAAACCAGTCCAGTGTTTTTGCCAAGAAAACCTCAAATGGAGTCACAAAGAGTTGAGCATGGCTGAAAAACAACTGAACAACAAACTTTAAAGCACTACATAAATTTTAGTTATTATTATTAGTTTTATCTGCAATCTTATTGCTGTGACTATTTCTCCTCACAACCTCTCCATGTCTGCCTATCCTATACAAGTCTTGTCCCTTTTTTCTCATAAATTCATCACAAGGTGGCTCTACCCACCAGTACCAGGACCAGCACCAGTACTGTGCTGGGTACTTTCCTTGTTTTCTCTTTATTCCACCAGCATAGCAATAGAGGATGTGGGCTGCCCTCGCTGCCTAGAGAAGAAAGACTCTTATAATCTTCACTATCAGATATAACTTTTTATGTCAATTTCTATCAACACACTCCCACATCCTCTTGTGAGACACCCATAATTGTCCCTATTACTCCTAATCTATTATCAACATTATTTTAGGAAGAACTGAAGATTGACCAAAGAAACCATATAAATAAATCTGTTACATCAATATGGGTAATGCTAGACCCAATTTTAAGTTAATAGGGCTAAGGGCAACTGAACACTTCTGTAATATAAAATTTCCAGCCGTTACTCTGAGAGATGCCTTTTCGATTATCAAGCCTGCAGCTATAATCTACATAAGTGTGGGACCATGCAAACTTATTTGCATATGGTACCATGTTGAAAGCTGGGCAGCTATATAGATACATCTTCTATTGCCTAGGAGATTACTATCTGAGAAAGAAAATGTTTGTTATTGAACGTTGACATAGATAATGTCCACATCAGATCGACACAGGAATAATAAATGTTTATTAGACAGAGAAATAAGTCAAATTCCTTGGACATCATGTAAACATTTAATTAGGAAGTGCATAATATATGCAAAGCACTTTGTAAATCTTAAAGCACCCTACAGATATTTGCTATTATTATTATTATCATATATTAGCATATGTATTAGTGGTGACTCACTGGTGAGAATAAACTGTTTATATACAGGGTAGCATAAAGCTGTTTGACAGTACCCAACTAAAGCCATTTAAGTAACAAACCTAGATTTCAAGGGTATGAAGGGAATTAAGAATAGAAAGGAAACTAAAAAACCCCCAAGAAGTTATCTTACAAGACTCATATTTGCCAGGGTCAATCTCAAAGTCCTTTGTCTTCTACAGCTTGTCCCATGTTCTAGTTACTAATACAGATAGGAAATTGAAAAGTAGGCTATGAAGCTTGACTCACAGGTCATTTCCTCTCATTTTTCCATTAAATTTTTAAGAAAATATAACAAAGGTTGGGAATTGTTGTTCACCATTTTGCAAGAGTGGCACCAGCATTGCTTTGATCTTTCTATAGCTTGTCAATCCCCCACTTGTCCTAGATACTCTCTTCTCTCCAGGTTTTCATGACTCTGATTTCTCTCTCCTAATTATCACCCTAACTATCTGACCATTGCTCAGCCTCCTTTATAAGCTATTAGCTATTCATTTAGCCAGTCTCCAACTAAAGATTTCCCCAGTGCCCTCTCCTGAACCTTCTTTTCTGTTCCCTCTATACTACTTTCTTTGGTGATCTCATTAGCAGCAGCAAGTTTAATCATCAGTTTTATGCAGATTCCCAGATCATCTATATATCCAATCCAATCTCTTCTGGGCTCCAGTCTCGAATCACCAACTGTCTTTTGGATATCTCAAGGTGAATGTCCCATAGGTATCTCAAACTCAGCACATCCAAAAGATAGCTCATTATCTTTCTCCCCAAATGCTTCTCTCTTCTCAACTTTACTATTACTGCCAAATATACCACTATCTTTCTAGTCACCTAGTGGTATCATCATCAACTCCTCAGTAATCCCCACAAAGCAAATTTCTTGCCAAATCTTATTTCAATTTTTACAATTTGTATACATCCTCATTTCTCTACCCACATAGCTGCCACCCTGGTGCAGGTCCTAGTAGGAGTAGGGAATAAGGTTTAGGGAGTGGAATTTAGATTAACCAATTCTATCTCTATTCAGGACATTTGAGGTTATTTCCCAAATATGTATCAGTTTGTTGCAAAGGAAGCCGTTTGCAAATTGTCATATAAACATCAGCTATTACAATCACATTTTGACATAAATTTCTTATTCTAATCACTCAATAATTTCAGTCCCACTAAAAGTACTATACTATTTCAAAAGTCTTCTGGTTGGTCTCTCTGTCTCAAGTCCTTTCCACTCCAGTCCATACAATTGCCAGTGACTTTCCTAAAGTACAAGTCCATGTCAATCTCTCTTTCTCTCTCTCTCTCTCTCTCTCTCTCTCTCTCTCACACACACACACACACACACACACCTCAATAAACTCTAGGGGCTCCCTATAATCTAATGAAATAGAAAAAATTCTATTTGGCATTTAAAGTCCTTCACAACTAGAGTCCTCTGACCTTTCCAAGCTTCTTATATCTTATTCACCCCATGTAATCTTTTTTTTCCTTTCTTTCTTTTCTTAATCCTTAACCCTTACTTTCTGTCTTAGTAATAACTCTAAGACAGAAGAGCAAAGGCGTGGCAAATGGAGTTAAGTGATTTGTCCAGGATCACAAAGCTATGAAGTATCTGAGGCCAAATTTGAACCCAGGTCCTCCCAACTCCAGGTCTAGTACTCTCTTCACTAAGTCACCAAGCTGCCCTTCACTTGAATGTAATCTGTGATCCAGTGAAACCAACTTCCTTGCTATTCCTCACATAATACAATCACTCTACCTCCTGACTCTGGGCATTTCCCTCATGCCTACAATGTACTCTCTCCTTCCCTTTGCCTACTGGTTAATCTTCACTCCTCTAAGACTCAATTCAAATACCACCTTTCTACAGAAGACCTTTCCTCAGTCACTAGTTTGCCCACCTCTAGTAGTGCCTTCTTTCTGAGAATACCTTCCATTTACCTTCTGTTTCTCTTACGTGTGCAATTTTTTTTTTCATATCGTTTCTACCATTAAAATGGGAGCTCCTTGAGGACAGGGACTATGGATTTTTTGCCTTTCCTTGGATCCCCAGTGCTTAGCACAGTGTCTGGCATATAGTTGGGGCTTAATAAATGCTTATTGACTGACTGAGCACTGCTTTCCTAATCCTCAGTCTCTTAGAATCAAAACAGCTTAGCCTTTAGCCAGGGCTAATTTGTTCCTGGGCCCAAGAAGTGACTTATCAAGTTCTATTGTCTATATAAACAGAGGGAGTTACTCATCTGCACTTATGTGATTTGCCAAAAACAACTAACCAGGCTCACTAGCAGTAGAGAATAAGGTTTGGAAAGTGGAATTAGTTTAACCAATTCTATCTTTATTCAGGACAAGTGAAGTTATTTCCCAAAGATATGTCAATTTGTTGCAAAGAAAGTTCCCAAAGCATCAGCTATTATAGTCACATTTTGATATAAACTTCTTATTCTAAACATCACTCACTCAGTAATTTTATTCACTAATTTCAATCCCACTTAAGTGTTGGACTTTTGTATTTCCATTTTATTAGTTTTGTATTTTGGAGATGAAGCCACTCATTAGGAAGGACAAGAAATGGGGGCAGCTAGGTAGATCAGTGGAATTAGCCTGGAATTAGGAAGACCTAAATTCAAATGTGTCCTCAGATGGTGAATTTTTCAGCATCTTTCTGAATAATTCTAGTGTTATTGCTTTTCCTGCCATATAATAGGGATTTCAGCCTATAATACCTAAAAGTAGAAATGCAAAAGGCCCTTTATGGAAAATACTAGTTGGGTGACTTTGGAAAAGTCACTTAATCTCAATTGCCTAACCCTAAATGCTCTTCTGTCTTGGAACCAATACTTTATATCAATAATAAGACAAACAGTAAGGATTTTATTTTATTTTATTCTTTATTTAGAACATTTTTTCATGGTTACATGATTCATGATTTCAACACCCCCCCCTTCCATCCCCTCTCCCAGAGCTGACAAGTAATTCCACTGGGTTTTTACATGTATCATTGTGTAATATCTATTTCCATGTTATTCATATTTGCAGTAGAGTGTTCTTTTAACATGAAAACCCTAATCACAACCCCATCAAACTATGTGATCAATCGTGTTTTTCTTCTACATTTCTGCTCCCACAGTTTTTTTCTGGATGTGGATAGTGTTCTTTCTCATAAGTTCCTCTGGATTACCCTGGGTCATCTAGTAGAAAAATCTATTACATTCAATCGTGCCACAGTGTGTTTGTCTCTGTGTACAATGTTTTCCTGGTTCTGCTCCTTTTACTCTGCATCACTTCCTGGAGGTTGTTCCAGTTCCCATGGAATTCCTCCACTTTATTATTCCTTTGAGCACAATAGTATTCCACCACCATCATCAGATACTACAATTTGTTCAGTCATTCCCCAATTGATGGGCACCCCCTCTTTTTCCAGTTTTTTTGCCACTACAAAGAGCGCAGCTATAAATATTTTTATACAAGTATTATCTCTTTGGAGTACAAACCCAGCAGTGGTATGGCTGGATCAAAAGGCAGGCATTCTTTTTAAAGCCCTTTGGACATAGTCCCAAATTACCTTCCAGAAATGGTTGGATCCATTCACAACTCCACCAGCAGTGAATTAGTGTCCCAATTTTGCCACATCTCCAACACTTATCACTTTCCTTTGCTGTCATGTTAGCCAATCTGCTAGGTGTGAGGTGGTACCCCAGAGTTGTTTTATTTGCATTTCTCTAATTATGAGAGATTTAGAACACTTTTTATGTGCTTATTAATAGTTTTGATTTCTTTATCTGAAAACTGCCCATTCATGTCCAAAAGGTAAGGATTTTTTAAAAATAAAGAAAAAAATGGTAAGGAAAGCTAAATTCATTGCTTTGCAGGGCTCTTTTTCTTCCTCCAAATGATCCAAACTGGATCATTCTAGACACACACACGCATAAATATGCACGAACTCATATATATCCACACACACTCTCAGGATGCAATCTTTCAGGAACAGTGAATTTTTCAGCATCTGTCTGAATAATTTGAGATTTGTAGATTTTCCTACTAGTTCTGAAAAGGGGTTTCAGCTATGATACCTAAAAAGTAGAAATGCAAAAGGTCATGTATGGAAAATACTTGGAAACTCTGAGACCCTGCACCAGGCAAGTAATCCTATATAATGGCAATACATTCCAAGCATTAATACATTTTATCCCTCCAGTAGCCTCCTCTCCCTTTCAAAACCACATGTCGTTATAACCTTCCCCAACCCCCAACACACTGGACATAGCCCTGTATCAGAGCTACATGTGGGCAGTGAATGGTCTTGAAAAACGCATGGAAACGATTGCCCTCCAGGTCAAACTCACTCCCTGCCCAGACTCTGCCCCAGGCTTGAACCCAAGATTCACCAAGTTCACCCCCAGGTCCTTATTAATGGAAATTCAGTCCTTTTAGAGATAATAACACCTCCCACTTATATAAGCTTTTGCATTTACAGATTCTTCCTCCTAGTTAACTCTGCCAGAATTGCAAATCTTATCCTTATTTTCTTTTACAAGTGAGGAAACTGAGGCACAGAATTTGTCACATGACTTGTGGGGAGCCCAGACCCTCTAATGCCATCTGCTTCCCACTCTGTCACATCGCTGAGTACACCCCTCAATGAGAGAGCTGTGGTTAAGGAGAACCAGACTGTTGTCCTAAGGGACTTCAGGAGGGAGCAAAAAACAATCTGAGTTTCCCTGGTATTCCCAGCCTGTAATACAAGACTCTGGAGGATCTGCCTAACCTACAAAATTGACCTTTGGCATTCTGTTCTGGTCTCCTCGGGGAAAACAGTGCTCAGCTTGAGTGAACCTGAGACACTCCCTCGAATTCAGAAAGAATCTCAACGAGTTAGAGGAAGCTGTGAGTCTACATGTAGCTTTACTGGTTGAAAACTGGGAGCCTAAAATGCCTGTGTGACCCTAAAGCCCATCTGCAATGTTGGGGTTTCGACTGACTGCTGCCATTTGCTTCTTGAAGGACTGAATAGCCTGTCTTGATTTCTTCCATGGAAAATGGAGCTAATTAGCAAGAACCTTGCAAAACATAACTCAGCAGTTATCATAGTCTCCCAAAATGACCAGAAATACTCAATCCAGTATCCTACCCCTACCCTCAAACTTGCAGCATCAGATCCAGCCTCTTTCCAAATCACTGTTTTGTTTTTGTTTTTGTTTTAAAGCTTACCCAATAATTCTGCACCAAGACTTAGTGCTATGTTCAGTTCACTCCCATCTCTGAAAGTTGTCATCAGGGAATGAAAATTCTAAAAAGCTATCTTTCATCATAGATTCTTAAAAACCCTCGCTTTAAACATTCTTTATCCCACAGCTTCAAGCTCCACGAACTTTATAATCAGATCCAATCAACAGCCACTTCCCACCAAGTTGCAAAGGGGTCCAGGCACAGGTCTACTTCACAAGAAGTAACAGATTAGGCCTCAAAAGGAAGGCATGGACTAAAGCCAACTCTTCTCTCCATGGCACCCAGACCCCTCACTCCAAATACAGGGATGGCTTCACTGAAATAGAGCTATTTGCCTACCCTATATTGGTATAGTTCTTCCTAGAAGCTGCTGGTAAGACAGCAAAAATGAAGCAAAAGTGAGAAACTGATCAGATAGAAAGGGGAAGGGAGGAAAAGAGAGTGGGGGGAGATAGAGGCAGAGGAAGATCCTGAGACAAGAGACACAAAGAAAAAGAAAGGGAGCCGGAGAAAGACAAGACAGACAGACAGACAGACAGAAAGGCAGAGGCAAAGACCAGAGAAATAGAGGGAAGACAGAAAGAGAGAGAGAGAGACAGAGACAGAGACAGAGACAGACGAGAGACACAGAGAGACAGAGACAGAGAGACAGAGACAGAGAGACAGAGAGAGAATCCATTTTGAATGGCAAGCCAGAGGGAAGGAATACTTTTTAAAACCCTAGGTTATTTGTACTAAGGTGGGCAAATGGAAAGATCTCAGTCATTGGACTTGGGGGCACTGGACTGCATTGTGCTCCCAGGGTAAAACCTGGCACGCCAGGGACTGTGCCCCCCATGCAGAGCACAGGAACGGGCGGATGCCGGCACAGCAGCAGCCGGCGCCTGCAGTTACTGGAGTGACTACTGCCGGACTACCCAAGCAGCTGGAAAGAAACACACCCCGCATCCTCACACCCCTCCCGGCCAGGCGCTGTCAATCTTATGGAGCCACAGTGCCATCAAGTGGCCATTATAAATATAGCAGGACTGAATTGCCTTGTGGAAGAATCAAGGATGACTGCTTGAGAGACATATATTGACTTATTGCTAAAAGGAAGGACTTTCTGAAACGCACAACTTTTACCCGGTCCCTTGTGAGAGGAGCTGCATCCCCTCCTCCCTTCCTCCTTCTTTTTTCTTTCTTTGTTTTAAGGGATAGAAGAAGAAAGATGTTTACAAATAGTGATGCTTAAAATTTTTTAATTTAAATTTTAAAAAAACAACAGCTTTTAAAATAAAAAATTCGTGCAGAGATGGAAACTCAATCACCAAAGCAAGGCAAACAATTCACATTTCTAGAATACTTTAAAGTTGATAAAGCCCATTTAACCAGATGAGGAAACCGAGACTCAAAGAATCAAAGTCTTGGCTAGTAAGTGCACAGTTACTAAGCAGGAATCAGAACCTTGATGTCCTCCCTCCAACTTCTAAGCCCTTTGTTGCCTCGCTAGACTCGTGACACTAACTAATACACCTCATCTATATAATCAAGGCCCAAACTAGAATCCAGTTACACCAGAAAAGGCCTTAGGGAAACTCCATCACCAACAACAGCTTCCTTCCTCCAGATATTTGCTGCAGAAGTTGCTTCTCCCAGGACTAAGCATCACATACTTCGGGAAATCAAATCAAACCAGGAATGAGAGCTGTCAGAGTCTCAAGTGACACACAGCAGAAAATCAGTTGGTTTTGTCCCAAAGCTATCTGAGGAACTGAAGAGTATTTCCCCATACCAGAACCCCATCAAACCCAAAAAGATGGTCAGAGTCCCAATTAAATGTTTCTTACACATCAAGAAAAGGCCACACAAAGAAAGGGCAACAAAGCATGCTGTCTAATATTTCTTTTTATAACTGCATCTATTCTTTAGCCTGAAAGCCCATAACATAGTCACACATCTAGAACAGAATAAATGCCCAAATCCCATGCATTACAGGAATGGCTCAAAAGTCTCCAGGAAACAGTCACACATGGATGTACTACTTTCAAACCTCAATCAGGGCACACAAAGTACCTTGACCCCACACTATTTGTGTGCAAAATCACCTCCCTGATTGTACCCTGACCCAGGAGACAGGAGGTCACAGCTCTGTGGGAGTCAGAAATTCTACACATATGTATACACACAGACAGTAGGCTGTAGTGGTGGTCCTGGAAAAAAAGAAAACCTGAGTTCAGATTCCACAATGTGAACACAAGCAACTCATTTCACCTCACTGAACCTTTCTTTCATCTGTAAAATAGGGATAATAATAATACCCACTGGAAAGGATTGTTTCAATGATAAAATGAGCTAATGGGCAGTGCAGAGAATAGAGCACAGTGCCTAGAGTCAGGAAGTCCTAAGTTCAAATACAGCGTTAGACATATAACAGCAGTATGAGCCTGGGCAAATAATTTAATCTCTATTTGCCTCAATTTCCTCAACTGTAAAATGAGGATAACACCTACCTCTCATGTTTGTTTTGAGTACAAAATGAGATAATATGTATAAAGTGCTTGGCATAGCACCTAGCACAGAATAAACACAGTGTTAATGCCAACTATTATTATTATCATCATCACCATTATTTTTATTACTACTATTATATGTAAAGTACTTTGCAAACCTTAAAGTCAAATCCAAAATGCCAACTATTTATTATTACCTTGATACATATACAATATATATGTCAGTCAGTTCACACTATAGATTGAGCACTCCCTGTATACACAGGGTCTTATCTAACCCCTGAAAGGAAATACTAAGGGAAAGGAAATGCTGTCTCACTTTTTCCAATAAGGGAATATTCCATCTAAACAGGGAGAGAGAACAAAAAGACGTCTAAAATATATATGAACATATATATTCTCATACACATACTCCCTTTCTACAGCCAAAGTCAAATTTAAGGGAAGAAAAACATGCATGTAGACTCTCCAACTTGTCTAACCAGAAAAGGCTCAGAGAGAGGTAAGAATTCTGCAAGAAAAGAAGCCATCCTCAAAGAGAGGATGTGACTATATCCAGAAGGCAATCACTGAGCAGAGGATGACAAAATTTGTTTGTCTGGAAAATCCTTCCAGAAGCCCTGATCTGATAATAAGAAGCTGGGGTCAAAGGGAAACACAGATCCTGGGGACCTCAGTCCCTATACCCAAGAAGGAACAAGGTCTACTAAGGTAGCAAGGTGACACAGCAGATAAAACTGGAGTCAGGAAGCCCTGACTTCAAATCTGACCTCAAACACTTACTAGCCATGTGACTCTGGGCAAGTTACTTAACCTTGTTTTCCTCAGTTTCTTCATCTGTAAAATGAGCTCAGGGAAAAATGGCAAACCATTCTATTATCTTTGCTCACAAGGAACATGAAAAGTCAACCAGACTGAATGAACAACAGTGAAAGACTACATTAGCCTCTAGGGTCTCCATGATTCATGATATTATTATTCCTAGTAATAATATCATTGTTATTGTTCTCATCTTATATTCTTTACAAATAAGACATATTAACTCTTGGTACAAGTCATTCTATTGTTACTTACTTGATGTTTAATGTCAAGGGACTGTAGCACAAGTGAATAAATAAATTATTATAACATAAATAAATAAATAAATAAATAAATGAATGAATGAATGAAAGGATTGCTTTTTACAACTAAACCAAAGTATCAGGACGTATGTTTTTCTTCTACTGGGATACAGACTCACTGAAAAATAACTTATTACTATTATCATTACTGGGAACAGGACCAGTGATTTAATGAATATAGGGAAACTCCCCAGAAAAGAAAATAGAGAAATTTTCCCTTTCAAATGCACTTCTCTTCCACAGCATTCAGAGATACTTGTCCAAGTAACCCCAAACTCTGTTTTCCTATGAATAAATTATCTCGCAGTTTCCTCCCAGTTCTAAAATTCTGTGTCTATATAATTTTCAGCTACAAAACATCAGAGAGAAATTGACTTAGCCATTGAGCTTATTTGCCTACAAGATCTATGAGGAAGATCCTTATAGAAGACCTTCAACGTTCCCTTTAGCTTTAAGTAGCAAGAGGGCACCGTGATTATTAGAGCCTTGGACAAGGAGTCAGGAAAATATGAGCCAAATCCACACTAAGCTATGTGACTCTGGGCAGGTCAATACTCTCAGCCTCAGTTTCTTCAGTTATAAAATTGATAATAATAGCTTCTATATCCAAGGACTGTTGTAAGAATGAAACATGACATGCTTTGCAAATCATTATACAAATGCTAGTCATTGTTATTATTAAAACTATGATCTTGTGACCTTGTTCTTGGTTCTGATCCCATGTATGCACACACATACATCATGGAGAAGATAAAAAACTAGATTTCTTATTTGAACTTCAGAACTCATCCTCAATCTTAGATAACTTCTCTTAATAAACTAGCATCACCCTAAGGATTGCTCTATCTGGAGTCAATTCAATTTAAAAAGTATTGTTCAAAGTTGCAGGACATCCCATGCAAAGTCTTAGAGGCAAGAGATGGAATGTTGGGATCAGAAGATGGCAAATATGCCAATTTGGGACTTGACCAGAAGGGGAAGAATGTGAAATAATTCTGAAAAGAATATGTGGGTAATTAGGTATAAAATTCAATCAGGATCCTGGAATTTGAATTCTCTTTTGTTTCTGTTCTTTCCAGATCTTGGGGAAATAAATTTTGACCATAAAAGAGCTTTACCCAGGCCTAGAAGGGCTCTGTGAGTTGGAGAGGTTTGAGAGTACTGAATCCACCAGGAGGGGATGACATATCAAGGTTTCCTCCTCTATATCAACGCCTCTTTTTCTTCTCCTTTTTTTTCAATCCTGCCCTTCTGTCTTAGAATCAATACTGTGTATCTGTCCCAAGGCAAAAGAGGGGTAAGGGCTAGGCAATAGGGTTAAGTAACTTGCCCAGGGTCACACAAAAAGGAAGTGTCTAAGGCCAAATTTGAACCCAGGACCTCCCATTCCTAGAACTGGATCTCTAACCACTGGGCAACCTAGCTTTCCCTCCTCTTTTTAAAAATAAAATGACCAGTGGCAGGAAGAGATTGATTTAATATAAGGACTAGCTTATCAGAAGACATCTAACATGAAGGTAAAAGTTCAGAACTGAGGTAAAATGTGAACTAGCTGTCCAGTAGACCTGCCACCTGTTCATTGTTTCAAAGTTTATGATTCAATATCAGGGCAAACCATGATTAATTACTTATTGTTTACTTAAGTCTTATCAATGCATTCTGTGAGGAAAATAGCAATTTCAAACTATACATTCCTTTCAGCTAATGCTAAATTTTAAAGTGATCCTGTGGAAAGGAAAACTGAATCAAACTTTGGGCCTTTCTGCCACTCAGGTGGAACAGACAGCAGTTGGAATGTTGGAGGGAAGATATTGACAATGATGACAGTTTGGGGGTTGGGGGGAGTTGGAGAGTGACAGTTGTTCTACAGTGGTTATTCTTTCTTGGCCCTGGGACTGGAAGGAGCGCCTCTCTCCTTGTCTCTGGATAGAAGTGCCTCTATTCCTGGATATTTCTCAACTGTGTGCTCCACCTGGATTCCTGTGATTGTGTCATCAAACAAAAGGATTTAAGGGAAGTGGTTTGAACTTAAGGCCAATCTTTAGGGCACTACCCTAAAGTGACAGGCCCAACTAGCTCTGAAGGTCAGGACCTTTTCTTCCTCTTGCTGTCTACTGCTAAGACTTTGAACTTAAGAAAGCTAGCATAGATTAGCATAGACAGGAATAAAAAAAAAAAAACCCTCCACAAGCCTGTGGGGCCTGACTTCAGCTCAAA
Source organism: Monodelphis domestica (assembly GCF_027887165.1). Taxonomy (NCBI): domain Eukaryota; kingdom Metazoa; phylum Chordata; class Mammalia; order Didelphimorphia; family Didelphidae; genus Monodelphis; species Monodelphis domestica. Next base: position 217,165,824 of record NC_077228.1, on the reverse strand, counting down.
AGCTGAGAGACTCAAACCCAATCTGGAGCAAAGTATAGGGAAATCCTTATTCCCTCTACCCTGATACCTTCCCGATCCAAACTAAATTTGTTATTAAATTCATCTTGAGTTAAATAACCCACAGTCAGATAAGAGGAGGACTATCATTTCAGGGGAACATAGAGGGAACAGAACCTAAGGACAGCCATTCAACCATAAATGGTCCTTATCAGACCCCTGCTGGGTGACCTTGGTAGGGGGGAGGCTTGTCCCTCAGGAGGGTCTGTGTTTACCTGCCCTGGGGAATCTTCAACATCAATCAATAGAGAAGAATCTCCTCAGGCTATCATAGTTGATCCATTTCTTAGAAACCCCATTTTTCAAAGATAGCCTCTAAGCAAGGTGTATTTCTCTCCTTTTACCTCACCAGCATCCCCTCTATACCTACAACTCCTCCCTTCCCTGTTACAAAACCTTCCTTATCCCTGGTACCTCTTCAATCCACAACTATTCCTTTAACTATTACAATTCTCAAGGATAATAAGGTCTTTTTGTGGTCTACAAGCCAACCTTTTGAATCTTTCTATAGCATGATATTGTCTATATTAACATTCCCAATGTGAATTAATTTAATTACATTCAATAATAATAAAATATGCATCATGGTTGTCCTCAGATGCCTCATGTTGGTGTGTACCAATCTGTTACAGAAAGGAAAGGAAGGAAGGAAGGAAGGAAGGAAGGAAGGAAGGAAGGAAGGAAGGAAGGAAGGAAGGAAGGGAGGGAGGGAGGAAGGGAGGAAGGGAGGAAGGGAGGAAGGGAGGAAGGGAGAGAGGAAGGAAGGGAGGGAGGAAGGGAGGGAAGAAGGGAGGGAAGAAGGGAAGAAGGAAGGGAGGAAGGAAGGGAGGAAGGAAGGAGGGAGGGGGAGGGATGGAGATAGAAAGAGCAGAAAACCAGGGTTCTTTTTTTTCTGGACCACGTTATAGAGATGACCCTGGATTCTTGAATGTTAATGCAAGCTCTGATATATCCAACAAGACTTTTCCTATAGGCTCAGTGACAGACCACCCATAATCTATTATAGGAGAACAAGCATAGCTTTATTCAAGGAAGCACATTACCAAAGAACTGGCCACCAGTAACAAGTTTTTTAAAGCCATGGAAACTCACAAACACTACTAAGACTATACAATAATAGCTACTTCTCAGTGGAAAAAAATCGTATCCTAATAAAAATCATGGATCATAGATTTAGCACTTGAAAAAAAATGTAGTAGTCATGAAGTCTGACTTCTTCATTTTACAAATGAGGAAACTGAGGTCCAGATAGATGAAAAGAATTGCCCAAAGGCACACATTGGTGCTAAGTAGCATAGACAAGATTTAAACAGGTCCTCTAATTCCAAATCCAGTGCTCTCCACCCTCTGAACATCCCCTAGATCCTAGAAGTATATTAAGTAAAAAACAGATATTCAGCATTAGTGTCAAAAATTCCATTTTGGTGGGCAGCTAGATGGTTTAATGCATTAAGAGCCAGGGCTGGATTCAAATCTGGCCTCAGGCACTTCCTAGCTGTATGACACTGGGCAAGTCACTTAATGCTCATTGACTAGTTCTTACTGTTCTTCTGCCTTGGAACTACTACACTATTGATTCTAAGATGTACGGGTAAGTTTGTTTTGTTTTTTTTAATTACATCTTTAGGAGCCAGTATCCCTATGATATTACAGCTCCAGGCAAATATCATCTTACTGGTATCTTATCTAAAGTAAAAGCCTTCCCTTCTGTTAATTCTGGTATGAAATTTGAGAAGGGGATTGTATAAGGCAGGTATCCCAAATTTTTTGCCCCACTGGCTCAGAAAATTTTGCCAGATAATACTTCCTGGAGAGGGAGAGGGGGAGAAGAGGCAAGTTATAAATGGCCAGAGTCTGTCAGACCTAAGTTGCTATTAACATCAGAACCACTAGGTAGGATAACTCAGGAATCCACACTGGAATTGGCCTTGTTTCTACCTTAATATAAATTATCTGCAAGAGGGTGTGTGGTGAAAACTCTAAGTTATCAAGTGACACTAATCTCTTCTGGGTAATGAAATGCCAGGTCAATGGGGATTAACTAAAGGAAGAGCTCAAGAGATTGTGTAAACCAGAAGAATAGGGCCTGCAATGTGAGCAATTCTGAGAAATCACCAATCAGCAAACATTAATGAAATGTTTTCTATGAGCCAGGCACTGTTCTAAGCCCTTAAAGGTAAGACATTAAAGAAAGACTCTTCCAAATTATATAGAAATGTAAGGTAATTAATAGGCTCTGGGATGATTTAAGTAAGAGAGGCAGCGAAGGAGCTAGTTTCAAATCAAGAAGCCTTGCATTCAAGGCTCATTCTTTGTTACATCCTAGCTGTCACCCGGGACATATCTCTTAACCTCTCATCCCTATAGGCATTTCTCTAAGACAATAAGATACAGAGAAGGGGTTGAGCCACTTTAGTAGAGGGAATTTCTCACCTGGGAGCTCCTTATATTCATGAAATCACAAGTCCAGTCAGGCCTTATTCCCTTCATGTGATAAAGGCAGTTAGGAAGAATATAGTGCTGGGAACATAGTATATACAATAATGGTATACGGGAAATCCTGAGGACAATGAACATATCTTTAGACTTGCTCTGTGACCCTGAATAAGTCATTCAACCTGTTTCCTCAACTATAAAATGGAGCTAGTAATGGGCCTGGAGGCATGGAGGTGGCTCAGTGGGTAGAGCTGTGGGCCTGGAGTGAGGAAGATCTGAGTTCAAATCCAGGCTCAGATTCCACAAACTGTGGAACCTTGGACAAGTCATAACTTCTATTGGCCTTAATCCACTAGGGAAAGCAATAGCAAACCACTTCATTATCTTTGACAAGAAAACCCCAAATAGGACCACCGAGAGTCTGAGATGACTGGAAAAATGGAAAAACAATGGCCCCCAGGGCTATTGTGAGGATCAGATGAGATAGTTTTTATATAGAGTTTAACATAGTGCCTGGCACATAATAGGTGTTATATAAATGCCTGTTCCCTTCTTTCCTGTATGTATCACATTATGGTTACTGCAAATTATCTCAAAATATCATTTCTGCCCATTTGAAATAGTCATTAAACCCACTTGATGCTATAATCCATTTTATTACAGACTTCCCAGCTACACACTATATTTCAGCATAAGTAGTTGATTTTGTAAATCTGTGTATTTTTTTTATTTTACTCATTTAAAACCATTATTTTGAGATAGGGTCCTTAGGCTTCATCAGACTTCCAAAAGAGATCGTGACACATAAAAATGGTGAAAAACTCCTGCCTTAATTATTAAAAATAGATAGTCCAGTAGAGGGCCCTGAAGAGCAAAAGTCCAGTAGATGGCAGCAGAGACCAGTAACTACCAGACCAGCAAAGCTACCTGACCATACCAATGTGGCGCCCCAGAGACCACATAGATAGCATCACCAGAGTAGAAGTAACAAATACACAGCCCCCCCACACACACACACAACTTTTTCAAGTGCTTTCAGAAAAGATTAAAATGTAATCGGGAAATATTTAACAAAAATAAAACTACAATTGAGGATAGATCATGTTAATATATGATTTTTTAAGTCTATAAATTCCTCAAAATATTTTCCTTAAATTGTCCTAGCAGGTAATATTTGGATTACATTGATAAGTACATTGATAACTAATTATAATTTTCAGCATCTAGCATGAAACCTTTCACCTGGTGAGTGTTTAATTTTGTGTTCAATCATTTTCAGGCACATTTGACTCTTCATGACACCATTTGGGGTTTTCTTGACAAACATACTAACATGATTTGCTGTTTCCTTTTCCAGGTCATTTTACAGATGGGGAAACTGAAGCATGTAGGGTTAAATGACTTGCCAGGGACACACAGCTAAGAAATGTCTAAGGCTAAATTTGAACTCAGGAAGATAAGTCTTCCTTATTCTAAGCTCAATACTCTATCCACTGTTCCACCAAACTGATCCAAGTGTTAATAAATGCATGTAGAATAGAAATCTAATATGTCTTCTATAATGATCCTTTCAAATTCCTCTGGCAAGTAATCATGTAGGTATCTCCTCAATTCGGTAGCTAGAAAGCCAAATAAATAGACCACTGGGCCAAGAGTCAAGATGACCTGAGTTCAAATCTCCCTCAAATATTTACTAAAGTGGGCCTAAGTAAGTGATTTAACTGTCCTGCCTCAGTTTCCTCAACTGTAAAGTGGGAATAATAGAACTAGACCCAAGAGTCATTGTGAAGATCAAATGAGAATATTTATAAAACACTTTGCAGTGTCTTAAATACATAGGTACTCAATAAATGCTTGTTTCCTTCCTCTTCCCCTCCCCTCTCCTCTTTTCCAAGATAAATATATTAAATCCTTCAAAATGATCAGTATTATTTGGCTGTATCCTCTCACCTTAATGGTTGCCCTTGTCTGGACATACTGCTAAAAATCAGAAATGGTTACATAATTCTAGATTTGGCAGGATAGAGTACAATTGTATATGCTACCTCCCTCCTTCTACACAATATACTTCTATTAATGAAGCCCATTGGAGAGGGAAAAGAGAGGCTTTTTCTTCTATGCTAGGAAAGCCAGGAAAAAAAGCCCCAAACTCCATAGGTAGATTCACACACACACACACACACACACACACACACACACACACACACACACACACACACACACACACACACACGAGATAAGCTTACTATTTCTACCATGGTGCTCTATTCACTGTGCCACTTAGCTACCCCAATTTTTTTAATACTTACCTTCTGTCTTAGAAATAATATTAATCCCCAAGACAAAAGAGAGATAAGAGTTAGGCAATGGGTTTTAAGTGACTTGTCCAGGATCACACAGCTAGGAAGTGTCTAGGGTCACATCTGAACTCAGGACTTACTTCCCCCCTCTATGGTCTGGGTCTCAACCCACTGAGCCACCCAGCTGCTCCCTTCCTGGTTTCTTTCAAGTCCCAACTAAAATCTCATCTCATCTTCTATAGGAAGCCTTCCCTAACCCCTCTTAAGTCCAGAAAATTAATAAATATTGATTGACTGATTGATATAGTCCTTACTTCTTTACCGTTCATCCCTTGCCAAATTCCAATGCTACCAACTCTCACATTTTCTGGTTCTAAAAAACAGGTCAAGTAGAAACTGTCCACTAAAGGCACAAAATCCTGGGTCATCCTTCAAGCTAGGCAGAAATACCAACCCATGTCTTCTGGGTTACACTGGGATGTTATTTGAGATGGAAGGAAACCACTCCTGGCTCAAGGACTTTTTTGTCAAATCACACAGCAATGCTAGCTAAACACAAGAGGGCGCTGTATCCCAATTAATTAAACTGAGGAAAGCAAAGGCTCCACCAGGAATTATAATAAAAGTAGCTGCAGCATTTTAGAGCAGTGGTCTCTAAACTTTTTGTGTGTGTGTGTATTCCTAGCAGGGGAATAAAATTAAAGTATCCTTTTATATATGGACATTTATTCACTTTAAATCTTCTATAGGTATTAGTGAACTAATAATTATATATTCTAAAACATACATATTATTAAAAGTTTAAAAGAAGAGTAAAAGATGAAATATAGCCTAAAAAGGCTTTTGGTTCTCACTAAAATGTTTTTTATAATAGGAATGTTTTAAGACCTCAATATGATTGAATAAATATGCTTCATTATTTTGTGTAAATCTTGAGTTAACACTCAAAGTGATGGAGTGATTGGAAGGTTTCCTTTTAAATTTAGTCATTTAAGTTTTATTATGGTTGTTGCAGCTGAAAGATGAGGCAAACTAGGTGGAGCAGTGGATAGAGTGCATGGACTAGAGTCAGCCAAATCTAGCCTTAGATACTTACTAGCTGTTAACCTTGTTTGGCCTCAGTTTCCTCATCTGTAAAATGAGTTTGGACTTAATGTTTTTAGGTCTCTGTTGGGTCTAAATCAATGATCTTACAATTCTATCACTAGCCATCAGGCTAGGGGCAAAAATAAGACAACCTTTGTGAGCCATTGTTTCATCATCTGAGTCCCTTCCAACACTAAATTGATGATTGAACAAGAGAACTAACATGTCCTCTGAACACCAAAAAAAAAAAAAACATTTCCTGAATTCAAGTCTGGTAGGAAACTTTTTAGAAAGGTATTTATTCACATGTAGGAACAACTACAGGCAAAGCTCCCCCTTTCAATAACATGCAGTCTTACTCTTAGGGCATGTCACCTTTAAAAAAAAAAATCCTTACTTTCTGTATTAGCAACAATTTTGGTACAGAAGGGCAAGATCTAGGCAAAAGCCTAACTAGGAAGAATCTGAGGTCATATTTGAACCCAGGTCCTCCCTACAGGCCTGCTACTCTATCCACTGCACCACTTAGCTGCCTCTTGTCACCCATTTTTATACACAGCTTTGTCATGATCATTTTTTCCTGCAGAGATAAGATGAAGTGTTTTTTAATACTATCAGCAAACAAAAAAGTCAATAATTCATGCAGAGAACAATAATTCTGAAGCTCATTCTTATCCTGTCAAAACAGTAATCCTTTTCCTCTGCTTTCTTCTTGTAGCCATCCTTCAAGTTTCATCTAAAATGCCATAGCTTCCATGAAGACTCCCCTGAGCTGGGATATTCATTCAGAAAGTACAAGATGTCTCAAGAGTCTTAGTTAAAGTATTAAGCTAAAGGTTAAAAAATTAAAGTTACTTCAGGCACACAAATGCTACAAACTTGCCCCAGAAAATAAGTTTAAGTATAACTATTTAAATTCATATTTGACTTCTTTAGTTTTAAAATATTTGATTAATACAAATTTAATTTTAACAATACTGGTCTCCCTGGCATCATGCATTTCATGTGTGTGACAGTTTCTAGATGATATTTTCTCAGACCAATGGATTAATACTCCTGTATAACTATGTAGGTCGCCTGTCATAGCTCCATTAGACTCTTTCTTATGGAGTCACATCAAAACTTGTGCATATATCAGAACCTTGTCATTTATATCAGCAATGTCAAACTCAAACAGAAAAATGGTGTCAATAGACCCCACATAAAGATTCTTGAGGGTCATATAATGACCTAGAAAACCACATGTTAACATTATTTATGTTTTATTCTATTTTTATTCATTTTGTTTAATCACACAATTACATTTTAAATCTGGTTCTGCCTTAGGAGTGTCACCCAGACATTTCCGATCCCTCAGCTTTAGATGATTTTTTTTTTAAATCCTTACCTTCCAGCTTAGATTCAATACTGTGTATTGTTTCCAAGGCAGAAGAGTGGTAAGGGCTAGGGCAAAGGGCATTAAGTGACTTGGCCAGGGTCACACAGCTGGGAAGTGTTTGAGGATGGATTTGAATCCAGGACCTCCCATCTCCAGGTCTGTCATTCTATCTACTTTGTCACCTAGATAACACCAACTCCTTAATATCAAATTTAAAGTCATTCACAATCTAGTTTCAGTTTACCTTTCTGGACTTGTTTCTCATTATTCTTTTTCAAGTAGTCTACGATCCACCTGAATTGTCTATTTCCCAATCTCATTCTGCCTTCTTCCACTTCTTAATTATAGACCACTCCCACACATAAAACATGTTCACTTATCTCAACCTGGGAAAAATTCTCTCTTCCCTCAAAACTTGATCCTGATCCCACTGATTTCCTCCATGAAGCTTTCCCTTATTCCTCCAAGTGAAATGATCTCTTCCTCCTCCAAATGTCTTATAGCAGCAGTCTACAGCTTTTCTTTGTTTCATTTTGTATCCAGATTATTATGTATCTGTGCTATATCCCCTGATTATATTTTAAACTCTTTGATAACAAGAATTGCTTTTCAGCCTTGTGTCCCTAGCCCAGGGCATAGTACATCAACCAACATATTTGTGCAATTTGAGATCTCAATTATCTATGCTAGTAAATAACAGAAGAGACAAGGATAATATGCAATAATTGATATGGAAACTCAGCTTTTCCGATGAAGGACACACTGACCTGCCAAGGCTTAAACATTTACTTTGCCCATAAACAGTCCTAATCTTCTTCATCCCATTTTTTTTTTAAATCACTATCCCCCTAGACCCACTAAAATGGCAGGAGATCCTGATCATAATGAAAAAGTCGAACACAGATTGGATAGATTAAGGCATCATGAGGAAAAGGGATAATCAAGAATCTCCATTCTTTCAAGCACTGTTCCCTGGCAAGTACTCAATAACAATTTATTGACTAAAGGAACATTAAAATTCCAGGAATGTTTTTATTCCATAATCCCTTGGAGAAGTCTCACCTTTGGGACAGTGACTGAACCTGTGGTTGCAGTGATATAGAGAACCCCCAGTAGAGGAAACTTCCTCTTACAATGTGGATCAGCATCTTCTCTTAGGATAGAACACCTGCCCTGAAGTTACAAAGACCTGAATTCAAATTTAGTCTCAAACACTTAACAGCTATATGAGCCTGGAAAAGTCATTTCACCTTTGCCTCAGTTTGGTCATCTGTAAAATGGGGATAATAATAGCATCTACCTCCCAAGGTTGTATTAAGGATCAAATGAAATACCAATGAAGCACTTAATACAGTATCTGACAGAGAGCAGGTGTTATATAAATGTTAGCTATTGTTATTATTGGAGAGATACCAGAACCACTGAGTGACTTGCCCTGGGTCTCAGAGTTAGGACTTGAACCAAAGATGTGCTGGTAATAATTTATATACCTATGACATGCTTTTAAAGTTAATCTGCATTATTAATATTTTATCTATCACTTTTTTTAAAATCAAGACAATCAATAAATTAATAAGTCAAGTCCTGATTTGTAAAGTTGACCATTTTCTGAAATATATGTAATGACACTGAAAATTTAACAACAGAATTAAAAGTAGCCCATATGAGCTGGCTCCAGTACCTCACTGACCTGAACCCTGGCATCCCTGCCACCAGAGAGCAGTTCTCTCTCTTCTATACCCTGCCACTGCTCTAGATTTCCTAGACCTAAAATGAGTGGCACTCTCTTATTTTCTTCACCCTCAGCTCCCAAGGATTTAGATGAATAGAGAGCACAGAGCTAGGCACTATCCAGGAATTCTCCTTATCTCTGGGTCTTGGTTCTTACCAGATTTCTATTTGCCTGATACTATAACAATGAGGGGTCAGGAACCTAGAAGTTGTGTTTCTTACAAGATCTCACTCAGGAAAAGGAAAAAGAAACACACACACAAAACTTACTTACTTGGAGAAAAACTGAAGAGCCGAAAGATATCAATCAACAAGCATTTATTATAGATAGCTATGCAGTATGCTAGGTTCTAAGAATTAATTTTTTTTTAATGAAACAAGTCCTACCATCAATGAGCTTATAATCTACTAAAGAAGGGTCAACAGGTAAGTGTAAATACAGGATATATACCCCTAAAATACAATGGGCAGGGGAGGGATTGTCAAAAATAAATATGGGAATTAGGAAAGGTCTCTGGAAGGTCACATGCCAAGTTTTCACTTATATTCTCTTAACTTAAACTTCACAGGTCAGCTAGATGGTTCAGGGGATAAAGAGCTAGATCTGGAGTCAGGAGGATAGATATAGGTTCAAATCTGGCCTCAGAGATTTCCTGACTGAGTGACCCTTGGGTAAACTATTCAATCTCATTTGCCTAACCCTTTCCCTTCTATTTTAAAGTTGTGCTGTGACAGAAAGTTTTTTTTATTTAAATTTTTTAATTTAAATTTTAAAATCCCACAAACTTCAAAGATAAAAACTTCACCATCACAGGCCATAGTCAGCAAAACATTTCCCTTGCAATGAAGTAACTTCAAGTTCTCCCATTTCCTGATTCTTCAGTTTGCTACCTTCTTATTAAAAGTGTCTATTCTGATGTTTTAGAAAGTCTGATGAGGTTCTCTGATGGGGTTCCTTCCCCTTCCCAGTCTCCACCAAGGTAGAAACTATTCATTAATATATGTGAAGCCCAATTTCAGAAAGCTTTCTTCCAGTTATTTGCATTTCTAACTTTCTATCAATAACCATTCATGGAGAGGAGCAAATGGCTTAAATAAAATAAAGATAAATCAAAGCCAACAACTTTGTGAAACCAAAGGGTTTTTGTTTGTTTGTTTGTTTGTTTTTAAAAACATTGTAATTTCTCTCCTGGTAACAACTCTAAAACAGAAGTTTAAGGGCTAGGCAAATGGGGTTAAATGACTTTCCCAGAGTGCCATAGCTAGGAAGTATCTGAGGTCACATTTGAACCCAAATCTTCCTGACTCCAGGCCTGGCTCTCTATCCACCAAGCCTCCTAGCTGCCCCTATGTAAAACCAAAGTTAGCATTATGATTCTGGGGGAAGGCATGTTGTGTTTCAAGCAGAGAAAACACAAACTGGGCAAAGCAGTGCCAAGCTACAATCTGAAGGTGGTAGAAGATAGAGATGTTCCAGTGAGAGGGCTTTGAATGGAGACTAATGCATAGTGGGGTAGGTTGATGCAGCTGGAGGTCTCTTCCCTCCTGAGAAGGGGGATATATAACTGAAATAAATTAGAGCAGAAATCAGAAAAACAACTAACTACTTCCTCCCCTTATGCCTGCAGGTGAAAACAATTTACTTCCAGATTTCTCTATTTACTTAAATTGTTCTTAAGTCCTTATTGTGGGTATAAAACTATGTCCAGTGAAACTGCTATGTGAGTTGTCTTATTTCTAATTTTACACAGAAAGGCTTCAGGGGAAAAGACCAGTAAATAGTTTATAATACACAGAATTAAACAGGGAAGAGGTGAAACTCAGTCTAGAATAGTAATAGTTCTTTTATACTAGTTTGGAGACTTTGAGCTATTATAATCATGAGAAAAGTTTGTGGGTTTTTTAAATTAATAACTCAATAGTCAATAATCATTTATCAAACACCTACTGTGTTGTAGGCACTGTGCTAAGTTCTGGAGATGCAAATATTAATAACTCATAAGTTCTTCAGTAGCAAGAAACTAACAACATGTTAGGGTCCAACCATCCCAAAGCCACTGACTCATTAATAAACAGACTTAAGTGGCATTAAAAAAAAAAAAAGCAGACCAATTAATTAAAAAAAATTTTCCAAAACTTAAAAAAAAGCAGACCAATTAATTATAAAATAAAATTTTCCAAAACTTAAAAAAAAAAAAAGCAGACATCTAAGGTAGAGTATACTCCCCTATTTGGTATTTTCTAGACAACTCAAAGGTTTTCAGCTTCAGAATGAGGAGGGAAATAGAGGCAGCCTGCTGAAAGGAGGAAAGAATCTAAGGTAAGAAAAGAGAGTGTTTTTTTTCTTTTGTTTTCCTTTCTATAACCAGCCTTTCCAAACAGTACCACCTAGTGGTTACCCATTCAAAAAACAATCTTAGATACTGAAACCCTTTATATTAACTCCTTTTCAAATGTGCCAATGGTTGGAATCATCTAATTTCAAATAAAATCACTAAAAATATTATAATGCCCCTATAAGGGATTTAACAATCCCTTTATAGTACTACATATTTTCAAACTAGAAAGCATTTCAGAGATGACCTAGCCCTAACCATTTTTGTTTTTGTTCAGTCATGTCTGACTCTTCATGACCCAGTGGACCATTGCACCCCTGGTCCTTCACTGTCTGTCAAAATCAGTCCAAGTTCAATGTTCATTGTTTCTATACTGTCTCTCCATCTCAACTTCTGCAATCCCTTTCTCCTTTTGCTTTCAGTCTCATCATCATCAGAATCTTTCCCAATCATCACATCTATAAGCTCTTTTGGTATTATCTAAAATCCTAACCATAGATAATACCAAAAGATCTTGTAGATGTAATCAGTAAATCTTGAAGACGTCATAGAGAATGAGAAAGCTATTGCTTTCAAGAATGGAAATAGGCAAAGATAGTCTCTCCCCACCCCCACCCCCACCCCCATCTCCCACCTTTATAAGAAGGGAATGTTTATTCAGAGTCCCAGGATTTAGAGATTGGAGCAGTGTAAGGAGGGGGATAAAAACCTAAAGATTGCAGCCCACCTGGGCTTCATTTAACAATGCCTGAGGGATAAAAGAGCAACAAAGAAGCTTTGTACTTAAAGCTGAAAGTGTTTTTGAAATGCCCAGAGGGAACAAGGTGGAGAGGAAGGGAAAGGAAATGTAGAGAGTAGAGGCAACAAGAGGGGATAAAAGGAAGAAATCTTGAAAACCGCAATTTCCCATAGACCAATTAAAATCCACCTCCAGTTCCCCATCTGGAAACACCTAGTTTTAGAATAAACAAGGTAAGGACCATGAGCTACAAATTCTCCCTCCTTCCAAATTCACTGGGAATTTGAAAAACTCACATGAGGGACTGTGCCTTCTAAATCAGAGTCCAAAATATTTAACTACAAAGAATGTTATTTATATCCCAGTGACACCCCCCCTCCACCCCTCAGACAAGCTGTCCCTACCAACCTCTAAATGCCATTTTATGATAGTAATTATTGCTAAGAACTATCCTAGAATGAAAGTGTGGCCAGGCACTCAACCTTTGGCACCCTCCCTGCCCCCCATACATCCACACGCAGGCACCCACACTTATTTTGTCCTACCCCACTCATGAACTCTTAAATCAAAAAGGTTCTTGAATCCTATGGCCCTTAAGGTAGTCATGGAGGCAAAAATAAGACAAAGCAGCTTTTCTGTTATAAGGGATGTATTCTTAGCACTCCAACCTCTTAAGCCTGAGAAAGAGTCATTCTTTCCACTGCTGGAAGAAATCCCAGGGCAGGCTACTACTCTCTTCTGTCCAATTCTTCCTTTGGCACAATAACAAACTTTCTGAATGGGAAGGTGGCAAGATAGGCAGGCAGATAGGCAAGATAGGTTAGGACAGGCAGAACTAAGAATTCTTTCACTTGGGACAAAATTACTGTTGAAGGAAGGTGTAGTATAGATGCAAAGGAAAGTCTGCCATGCGGCAACCTATCCCCTAAGAAAATTAATCTCCCCAGAATATTGAGGGGAAAGGCAAATCCCAGAATAGGGGTACAATGGTAATGGAACCCTAGAAAAGGTCATTCTTGGGCTGCTGAAGAACCATGAGACAAGGCACCAGAATTGGGACTATTTTATGGTGAGGAAGCATCTTACCATCTCACCCCAACCCCCAAATGATTCTGCATCTTGAGGCAAAACTTCACTTGCCTCCAAAGTAGTTATGGCTCTGAGGAGAGTTGTGGCAGACAGGAAAGGCAACCACAATAATTAGTAAGTCTTTGAACAACAATAAATGAAAGGTTAGGTTATACAATGGATACAATGCCAGGTCTAGAGCCAGGAAGATCTGAGTTCCAATTTAGACTCAGACACTTAGTGCTTGTGTGACCTGAGGCGTCACTTAATCCTGTTTGCCTCTGTTTCCTCATCTATAAAAGGATCTGGAAAGGAAATGGCAAAGCATTCTAGTATCTCTGCCAAGAAAATCCCAAATGGGGTCCAGGCTTGGAGTCAGAAGTACCTATGTTTAATTCGGGCCTTAGGCTTTTCCTATCTGTGTGACCTTGGGCAAGTCCCTTACATTCATTTGCCTTGCCCTTGCCCTCTGTCTTGAAGTTGTTCCTAAGACAATAAGAGTTTAATAGAAAAAGAAAATTGGGGAGGTTGGATCTCTGAAATCTTTTCCAGCCCTAACTTCTAGGTCTCTATTTACTAAGAATACATTTAACTGTTCTGTGTGACATATGAGGGCAGCTAGGTGGTGCTGGTCTTAGACACTGTGACCCTGGGGAAGTCACTTAACCTGAATTGCCTCAATTACCTCAGCTGTAAAATTACCTGGAAAAGAAAATGGCAATCCAGTATCTTTACCAAGAAAACCCCAAATGGGGTCAGGAACAGTTGGATACAACTGAAATTGAATAGAATATAAATGTGAAAGCTTGTCAGAGGGAGATAGCAAGAATGACCCAATAGAGATTGCCTAGGATAATGAACACAAAATAGCTATCACTTCCAGTGGTATCATATGACTATTCTTGATTAGGGAGAAAGGAGACACTAATGAGTCAGGCATTTCCTAATAAAAGTTTAGGGTATGAGTGACAGGACTTTCCAATCTTCCATTCCCTCTCTAATTGCCAGGAAAGAACTATTCCCCACTTCATTATGGCTTAACTAAGTGTCAGGATGAGGAAGTTAGTCACTTTAAAGTGGTATGACCAGATGAAAGATAAATAAGCCCAGAAGAGGGTGGAGAAGAATCACAGGACAATTCAGTAGCTAAACCAGCATCCTCCCAGTTCAACAGTTTCCCTTCAATTTTTTTCACTGCCAGCTAGTATTAGGAATCATGGCCCATCACAGAAGGTACTGAATCCCAGAACTCTTCTAGAGAACACAGTCCACTATGGCCAAAAAGGGAGAAGAGGCAAAGGATGGTTAGAAGTACAGTGTCCCCTTGTGAACAGACTGATGTCTCCTGCTCAGCAACTCCTGCTTGGTTTCCAACTTGAACAAGTTCATCCCCTCCTTAGGCAACCTGGTCCCCAGCCCCTGGGCAGTGATGGCAAACCTATGTATGGCATGGCTGCCAAAGATAACACACAGAGTGCTCTCTGAGAGCACATGGCCATCCCACCCCCCAGTTCATTACTAGAAAGGCAGAGGGACTCATACAGAGCTGCTCCCTCCCCCCTCTCCATCATGCGTGATGACATTTTTTCACATCCCCTACCCCTCTGCCTAGCAGCTCTATGGGAGCACACAATGAGTAAGGTGGGGTGCTCACAGGTGGCAGAACTGGAGGGGAATGGAGCTCTCTGGCCACTCCCCTCCCTCTCTCTATACTGGCTGAGGACATTCCTCACTTCACCCACACCTCTGCCCAACAGCCCAATAGGAGCACTTTCTCCCTCCCCTATGTGGGGTAAGGGGCAGGATGCACCCAGCACTCAGGGGGAGGGGAAGCCAGCCTTGGGAGGTAGGCACAGCACTCAGTCAATAGAATGGGACCAGCACTCCATCTCTAAAAGGTTTGCCATCACTGCCCTAGGGACACCTCATACTGATATAGCTTAAGCCCTACTACAGCGATGTTATAGGTGTTGCAGACTGCTCTGCCCAATTTCTTTTTTGGGTTGGGTTTATTTTTTTTTAAACCCTTACCTTCCTTCTTGGAGTCATGTATATTGGCTCCAAGGCAGAAGAGTAGTAAAGGCTAGGCAATGGGGGTCAAGTGACTTGCCCAGGGTCACACAGCTGGGAAGTGGCTCAGGCCAGATTTGAACCTAGGACCTCCCGTCTCTAGGACTGGCTCTCAGTCCACTGAGCTACCCAGCTGCCCCCCTGGGTTGGGGTTTTTAATGAGACTAGACCTTCCTATATTGCCCTGGATGGAATTGGATTAGCCATTCATGGGTTGATCACAGTGCTGACTAATTTGCAGGACTGGTTTATCCTTGCTTAGACAGTCCAGTGTCCCATCCCACTTGGGAGTGGAGGTCACTATACTGGACTTAGAGTGGCCTCTCAATTCACTTAAACGTAACACAGCTCAGAACTCCAGAGGTCAAGCAATCCACCTGTCCATAATAATCTGGATTACAGGCATAACCATAACCCATTAGATATGGCATGACCACGTCTTATTTACAAAACAAAACAAAAATCATACCCTCCTCCCTTTTCCCCAAAAGACTTGTTACAATCTCTTCCTTTTCTAGGTCTAGCAAATAGGACCTTTCCCAGGACCTATTATGGAATTAACCTCATAAACTCTGAGCACTGCTATGTGCCTAATATGGTGAAAAATGTCAAAAATAATAAAACATACCATCTCTACTCAAGAAAGTTGGAAAAGGCAAGAAAATTCAGAAAAACAATTCAAGAAGTATATAGGATAGTATATAGGCTGGATAATGGAAGGGATCAGTGAGGAGGGTAATGTTCAGAGGAAGTTCTATGGAAGAACAAGAACTTGAGCTAGAAATAGAAGAGATAAATAGGATTTGGTTTGACAGAAAGGAAAATGTTAGGATGTATGAGTGCATAGGCAGAAAAGCAAAAATAACTAGGTCATGTTAAAAGAACAAGAGACAGGTAAGTGGCTCAATGAATTGAGAGCCAGGACTAGATACCAAAGGTCTTGGGTTCAAATTTTATCTCAGATACTTCCTAGCTCTGTGAACCTAAGCAAGTCATTTAACACACATTGCCTAACCTTTAACATTCTTCGGCCTTGGAACCAATACAAAGATTTAAAGGTAAAAGTCAAGGGGAAGTGTGGGGTTGGGGGTGGGAACAAAACTAGTTTGGGATTTTTGCTTTTCCCTTTGTTTCTATCAATCCTTCCTCCCTCCCACCAAAAACAAGCCAAAAAAAAAAAAAACTTACTTTCCAGATTCATTCAGAATTCCCAATACCCCCCTGGTGTAAATCCCATTCATTCTCCCTCAACTACTCCATTTATAGACAGTTGAGAAGCTTCTTGAGATGGGTCTGGTTTCGATACAGTTAATGAGGAGAGATGGACCATTTCCTTAGGAGAAATAAACAGATTGGCCTGGGTGTTTGACTTAGCTAAGTGGGCTGTCTTCACAAACTTGATGTAGGAAACAAACCTCCAGAGTCATAATAATAAATGAAAAATGAGGGGAGGACAAAAAAAATAAGAATCACATCACTTCAGCCTATGGGTGAGAGCCAGCAGGAGAGACTAGCTGGCCAACCACCAGAATCAACAGTGCACAGCTGAGAATGCAAAGTAAGAACATTGAGCCAGGGGTCTAAAAAGGCACAAGAGGGCTGTTGATGGAATGAGTGACTTTCCCTTTAGGTCTCAAGAAATAGGAGAGTCCCATTCTCACCTCCATACCTCTCTGCATTGGGCTAAACAAAAGCCTATATGGAGGATGATGGTTATGAACATTATCTCTCAGGTTCCTTCCAGAAAATCAAGAGTTATAACAGAGTCTGTCACCCAGGTATTGCCCTCTAACCAAAAAGAACTAATGCTAATAACTCAGCCAGTAAAACAGCAACTTGACAACAACCTACACAGCTAACTTTCCATCTTGGCCTGGGGCAGACAGTACTTGAAAACTATTTATACTCAGAAAAAAGAAAAAGAAACAAGAATGTTTACTTAAGAACTACAAAAAGCAGTCACTGTTAGAATCAAGAAGAGCTGAGTTCAAGTTCTGACTAACATATAGCCTGTGTTAGCCTGGTTAAAATCAATTAACCTCTTGCCGTTCTAAATAACTTCATAGATGATGGAGAAGGTACAAACGTTAACTAGTAGAGAGAATTTCTTCACTTGGGAACTCCCTCTATTAATAGCATTGAAGATCTTTTCTTTATCTTTTTTTAACCCTTACCTTCCATCTTAGAAACCTTACTAAATTTCCATTCCAGGGCAGAAGAGTGGGAAGAGTTAGGCAATTGTTAAGTGACTTGCCCAGTCACACATCTAATAAGTGTCTGAGGCTACATTTGAACCCAGAACTTCCCACCTCCAGGCCTGTGTTCTGTATCCACTGAGCCACCTAGCTGCCTCCTCCCTATCCTTTTGATAGAAATGCCCACACTCAGACCAAAAGTCTATTCAACTCAGGATTCTGGTAGTGCCACAGGGGTGCCAATGACTGTTTTCTTGGTGAATGCAGTACATTGTTTTCATGGCATCAGTTTCAAACAGTTAGGCAAAGCCAAGCACAAAAATACCTAAAAACTAAATTTCTTCCCTGTATGATATGGCTACCATAAATATTATTGTATGTCTCTCACCCCTCTAGTCACAGGCATGGCTTTAGATTATGGCATTATCCTTCAGAACAAGTTATACAGAGGCAGAAATAAATTAAACTGAACTTCATAAAAGATACAGCAGTTTCTTGATCTCATGAGTGAGAGATATATTCTATGATGTGGCTAATGTGAAGATTTCTTTTGCAGTGCTATGAATATTTGTTAG
This sequence comes from Monodelphis domestica, assembly GCF_027887165.1. Classification (NCBI taxonomy): domain Eukaryota; kingdom Metazoa; phylum Chordata; class Mammalia; order Didelphimorphia; family Didelphidae; genus Monodelphis; species Monodelphis domestica. The sequence continues at coordinate 217,147,853 of NC_077228.1, read as the reverse complement.
GAGGGTTTTAGTTTTAATTGTTCAACTACGAAGAGGTAGGAGGAAACAATGATAAAGTGTATAAAATTAATTAATTATAAAAACAAACAGTTTAGGAAAAAATTTTAATAAACATCCTCATTTATGTTGAATTAGAGATTTTTTAAAAAGCTTAAATATCCTCATTTGATACAGGTTGTTTATTGGGAGAAAGGAAAAGGGCAATTAGATGTAAAGTCTGGGGAATGGAGGGACATAGGTTATATGAAGGATTCCAAGTTTCTGTATGTAAAATATTTTGTCTAAAGACAAGAGTCACACTCCAACACCAATTACTTTCCTTTGGAATCTAACCTGGATTGGGCAAGTTTCTTGTGATCTCGAGCAGGAAAGTAGAGCAACCTTCCTGTCCCTGGGGTAGTTTGGTCAGTCATTATATAGTCTTCCTTGCAATTGGAGGTTCCGAAATACCAGCCCCAACCCCAAACGGGCTGGCATTGGTGTCTATCAGAAATCTTTACCTAACATCCATCACTGGGCTGTGCTAGGGTAATGTGTGGCTAGAGATCCACAGCCTAGCCTTCTCTTCTGGATTCTCCACTGACATAAGACTAAGACAGAAGACATACATTAATGCTTTCCAACCCAAAGCCCATTTTATAGACTTTCATTTCAACACCCAAGCCAAGAAATCCAGGGACTTCTCCAAGGCCAGATTCACAGGAAGATGCAAATGAGCAAAAACACAAGGCTAAAAAGGGGGGGGGGGGTGAGAGAAAGGGGTTACTATCCCCTGGATAATGAATCAATTGTACTTCCTCAAGCCCCCTTTTCCTGCCCCCAAGCCCAGGCCACTGGGCAAAGAAAACTCAGCCTTCTAGGTTGGTCGGTCCGTCGAAGTCATCCCTTATGCCTTCTCTCTGACCTCCCCCAAACAAAGGTGCTTTTCTCTGGCTCGCAGGGGGTCACCACATTTTCCTCAGACCTGCGCCTATTTTCTTTCAGTTCTGACCCCACCTCAGCTTATCTCCTCAGGCACCATTCTCTATGCCCCTTAGACAAGCTAGGTATTGTTTTCATAGGCCTAATAAAATGACAACTCCCTCCCCCATCTCCACCCCCAACCCACACCACCTTTCTGCCTCCGGTCCAGCAGCACTCCTGCCCTTAAAAGTCTCCCTCAGGCAGTGCAGGCTCCTTGGGCCCCTCCCACCTCCCAAAACTAAGCGAGGTCTTGCCACCCTTGAAAAGAAAAACAAGCTGATTTGCAATGTGACCCTTTTCGAAAAGTTATTAAGCACGGATTCAGCCTATGAAAGCAGAAGGAAGGGAAAGGAAGAGTTTTCATTTTTAGATCACACAGTCCCCCTCCTCCATCTCCTTCCTCCTTCATCTGCTGCCACCATCACCATCGGCACCATCATCATCATCTAACTGGCATTTATAGAGAGCTTTCAAGTTCACAAAGTGCTTTGCACACAGTACTTCATTTGCATATTCTCTCATTTGATTTGTACTATATTATGGAGTATTAGAGATGTTGTTTTATTATTGGATGGAGTGTTACAGATATTATTTTATGTCATTTTTAAAAACCCTTACCTTTTGTCTCGAAATCAATACTCTGTACTGTTTCCAAAGCAGAAGAGCAGCAAGGGCTAGGCAATGGGGGTTAAGTGACTTGCCCAGGGTCACCCAGCTGGAAAGTGTTTGAGGCCAAATTTGAACCCAGGACCTCCCATTTCTGGGCCTGGCTCTCAATCCATTGAGCCACCCAGCTGCCCCTATGTTCAACTCTTAATGACTCCATTTTGGATTTTTTGGCAAAGACACTGGAGTGGTTTGTCATTTCCTCCTCCAACGCATTTTACCAATGAAGAAACTAAGGCAAATAAGGTTAAGTGACTTGTCCAGAATCATACATTTAGTAAGTATCTATCCGAGGCAGGTTTTAAACTCAAGTCTTCCTGACTCCATGCCCTGTGCTCGATCCACTGTGCCACCTAGCTGCCCATCAAATATTTCTAATGAAGAAGAATATACTACATCTTTAGGTAGCCAAATCCACTTTTGGGTAACTATCACTATTGGGAATTTTTTTTTCCCTTTCATCACACCAAAAGTCAGCCTTTACAACTTTCACTCATTGTTCTAAATTCAGCTCTCTCTAGCCAAGCAGAATAAATCTAATCCATAATCCAAGTGTTAGTCATCTAATTATTTGAAGAAACAGATCATGGTTCCCCCTAAGTCTTCTAGGGGAGCCTCATAAAATATGCTCTCATCATCACCAGCCCTATATCTTGTCTCTACAGTTTCCTGTCTATCAACTATATGATCCTATAAATTTTGCCTCAATACTCATGTCTCTAGATGGAGTTATCTGCACTTCATTTGTTGCTTTGTAAGTTCTCAGAAAGTCAGCTAGGTTTTTTTGTTGTTGTTCAGTCTCTCAGTCATTTCTGACTTCATAATCCCATGGGCCGTAAAACAAGAAGACTCCTCTTTCTGAGATCAAATCTGGACACAGATATTTACTTGCTGAGTGACTGTGGGCAAGTCACTTAAGCTTCAATTTCTTCATTTGTGAAATGAGCTGGAAAAGGAAATGTCAAACCATTTCATTATCTTTGCTAAGAAAATTCCAAACGAGGTCACAGTTAGACACAACCGAAACAACTGAGAAACAGCAACAACAAAGTTCTCAGAAAGATGTTTAGTGTCTATAGATTCTCTCTCTCTTCAACTAGACAAGCTGGAATGTTTTTTACATTCTTTCCAAAAAACATGAACTTTCAAAACTGTGTAATTAATGTTATTTTCCTAAAACAGATCCGGTAATCTGAGTTCCAATGGAAATGTAGGTCTGAATCAATCTACCAAGACTGGTACCAATCTACTACTCATGCCCTATATAGATACTATTAAAAATAACTTTTTAAAGAAACAAAGTATATAATTAATTAGAGGGCTATTCAGTGCTGTTGGGTGGGTCACATCAATATGAGAAAAATGACTATACCTCTAATCAGTGGTATATCAAACAACAAAGAGAATATTCAATGAAACTAGAAAAAATAATAAAATTCATTTGGAGTAACAAAAGATCTAAAATCTCAAGGGAAATGTTTTGTTTTTAAGTGAAAACAAAGGGGGAAAACAGACCTTGAATTATACAGAGAAGCAGTAATCATCAAAACTAGTTAAGCACTAGTTAAAGATTAAAAAAATAAATCAGTGGAACAGAATAAATAAGGAAGAATATGAAACAACTAGACATTACCACATATTTGATAAACTCAAGAACACAAATCACTTAGGAAAGAATTCCTTATTTGACAAGAACTGCTAGGAAAGCCAGAAAACAAGTTGGAAGATATTAAATTTAGACCAGCATCTTCTATCACATGTAAAAATATGCTCAAAATGAATAAACATCCTAATCATCAAAGACTATACCATTTTAAAAAATAAAAGCAAAGTTTTGTAAAAGGTCATAGAGGGGCCCATCTCCCCCATAAACATAGCATCAAAAAAATCTAGAGGTACATTAGATGGAATGTTGATCAAGAAGACCAAAAGAGAAAAAAGCAAGGCGAATATAAGCTCCTCTATCCAAAGTCTATACAAGAATTTACTGGGTATTCAAAAAGAGAACATGCCAAAGGAGGCAAAAACTAATTTGGAGCTCCCCAAATGGAGTTTGAAGCAAGAGGGATTTTAGCACTGACTAACATAGAAAGTTACTTAGCATGGAGGTTACTTGGCAAAGAGACAGAACTAGGCAATTCATGCCTCCAAATACTTGAAGCCACAGTGAAGAGATAGGGATAGCTCAAAACTCAAGTGAATTTGACAAGAGATTTTGCAAGAAGCCTGAGACCAGCATAATATCTGATGGCAGAATTACAGCACAGAGAAGAAAAAATTCTCAAATGCAGATTATGAAAGGATAAGAAGACAGAGATGAAACCAAGGTCAATACCCATATATAGCCAACAAGAAATGGAGGCAGAAACCGGGGATTGTGGCAGAAGAGGAACCTAGTTCCAGCCATCTCATTCATAGCTGTAATTTTTTTTTAAATTTGGAAAAGTTGATCAGTTCAATAGATCAGAAATATAAGACTTGAAAATAAACAAACATAATAGCAAGAACACCAACTACCAGGGTTAGATGATGAGAAAAGGTGAAAAATCAACATCAGAGGGTTTGTAAAATGACAGGCATTTGTAGAATGACATTGAGCTGTGTATTGGCCTAACAATTCTGGAAAGCAATTTGGAATTATGTTATGAAAGTGAACATACCCCTAAAAACATACCAGCAGACCTAGAGAGAAACAAAGTAAAAATAAAAACAAAAATAAAAACTGAAATGAAACAATGTATCATTATAATTCAATCTTGGTCTCAAAGAAGAAATGTGAAAATGCATCTCTGTAGGGGATTACAGATGTCTCTGCTGCTAGATTTTAGACTGATATATTAATTGGTTGGCTTTTGATTAACTACTTTTTTTCCAGTTGTTTCTTCTAAGGGATGTGTCAGGGTGGAACATGGAGAAGGATATTTTGGGAAATTAATACAAATTAATAATAAAATATGCCAATTTTTAAAAAAATTTAAACCTTGATCTAGTATCAATTTTAAAAATCCATACATAGTGCAAACCTCTTGTTCCTCTCTGGGGCTACTTCCCAGTTGTCCCAGGATAATACATTCCAAAGATCCTCTTTGAAAAAAAACAGCAACTTTATCTGCTATTTTAGGTTTGATTCAAGTATCAGTTCCAAGGCAGAAAAGTAGTAAGGACTAGGCAATTAGAGTTAAGTGACCTGCCTAGGGTCACAAAGTGAGGAAGTGTCTGAGGCCAAGTTTGAACCCAGGCCCTCCCCGTTCCAGGCCTGGCACTCTATCCATTGAGGCACCTAGTTGCCTCCTAAATATCTTCATAAGAAGATATAATAACTCCTCTTTCAGAAAAAAAAAGTTGAATATGTCCA